>NC_080379.1:20435253-20708880 GCF_014773155.1 Arachis stenosperma
GGACTTTGAAGAGAAAATTAAGAGAAGCTAAATTACAGCAATCCAGAAACAACCTTTCAGAAATTTTCGAACAAGAGAAGGAGATGGCAGCCGAAAATAATAATAATGCAAGGAGAATGCTTGGTGACTTCACAAAGCCAACGTCCAAGTTGATGGAAGAAGCATCTCCATTCCTGCCATTGGAGCCAACAACTTTGAGCTGAAACCTCAGCTAGTTGCCTTAATGCAACAAAACTGCAAGTTTTATGGACTTCCATCTGAAGACCCTTATCAGTTTTTAACTGAGTTCTTGCAGATCTGTGAGACTGTAAAGACGAATGGAGTTGATCCTGAAGTCTACAGACTCATGCTTTTCCCTTTTGCTGTAAGAGACAGAGCTAGAATATGGTTGGATTCACAACCCAAGGATAGCCTGGACTCCTGGAATAAGCTGGTCACTACCTTCTTGGATAAATTCTTTCCTCCTCAAAAGCTGAGCAAGTTGAGAGTGGATGTTCAAACCTTCAAACAAAAAGATGGTGAATCCCTCTATGAAGCTTGGGAAAGATACAAGCAGCTGACCAAAAGATGTCCATCTGACATGTTTTCAGAATGGACCATATTAGATATATTCTATTATGATCTATCTGAATTTTCGAAAATGTCATTGGACCATTCTGCAGGTGGATCTATTCACCTAAAGAAAACGCCTGAAGAGGCTCAAGAACTCATTGATATGGTTGCAAACAACCAATTCATGTACACTTCTGAGAGGAATTCCGTGAATAATAGGATACCTCAGAAGAAAGGAGTTCTTGAAATTGATGCTCTGAATGCCATATTGGCTCAGAACAAGGTGTTGACTCAACAGGTCAACATGATCTCTCAAAATCTGAATGGATGGCAACATGCATCCAACAGTACTAGAGAGGCAACTTCTGAAGAAGCTTATGATCCTGAGAACCCTGCCATGGCAGAGGTTAATTACATGGGTGAACCTTATGGAAACACCTATAACTCATCATGGAGAAATCATCCAAATTTCTCATGGAAGGATCAATAAAAGCCTCAACAAGGCTTTAACAATGGTGGACGCAATAGGCTGAGCAATAGCAAGCCATATCCATCATCTTCTCAGCAACAGACAGAGAATTCTGAACAAAACACTTCTAATTTAGCCAATATAGTCTCTGATCTGTCAAAGGCCACTTTCAGTTTCATGAGTGAAACAAGATCCTCCATCAGAAATCGGGAGGCACAAGTGGGCCAGCTGAGTAAGAAAGTCATTGAAACTCCTCCCAGTATTCTCCCAAATAATACAGAAGAGAATCCAAAAGGAGAGTGCAAAGCCATTGACATAGTCAATATGGCCGAATGCACAAGGGAGGAGGATGACGAAAATCCTAGTGAGGAAGACCTCCTGGGACGTCCCTCAAGCAAGAAGGAGTTTCCTATTAAGGATCCAAAGGAATCTGAGGCTCATATAGAGACCATAGAGATTCCATTAAATCTCCTTCTGCCATTCATGAGCTCTGAAGACTATTCTTCCTCAGAAGAGGATGAAGAAGTAACTGGAGAGCAAGTTGCTCAATATTTAGGAGCTATCATGAAGCTGAATGCCAAGTTGTTTGGTAATGAGACTTGGGAAAGTGAACCTCCCTTGCTCATTAATGAACTGGATACTTGGATTCAGAAAATTCTACCTCAAAAGAAGCAAGATCCTGGCAAGTTCTTAATACCTTGTACCATAGGCACCATGATCTTTGAAAAAGCTCTGTGTGATCTAGGGTCAGGGATAAATCTTATGTCACTCTCTGTAATGGAGAAGCTGGGGATCATTGAGGTACAACCTGCCTTGTTCTCATTACAATTGGCAGACAAGTCATTGAGACAGCCTTATGGAATAGTAGAGGACGTGCTAGTAAAGGTTGAAGGCCTTTACATCCCTGCTGATTTCATAATCTTAGACACTAGGAAGGAAGAGGATGATTACATCATCCTTGGAAGACCTTTCCTAGCCACAGCAGGAGCTGTGATAGATGTCAACAGAGGTGAATTAGTCCTTCAATTGAATGGGGACTACCTTGTGTTTAAGGCACATGGCCATACCTCTGTGACAGAAGAGAGTAAGCATGAAGAGCTTCTCTCAGTTCAGAGTCAAGAAGAGCCCACACAGTCAAACTCTAAGTTTGGTGTTGTGAGGCCACAACCAAACTCTAAGTTTGGTGTTAAGACCCCGTATCCAAACTCTAAGTTTGGTGTTGGGACTACACAACATTGACCTGATCACCTTGTGGCTCCATGAGGGCCACTGTCAAGCTATTGACATTAAAGAAGCGCTTGTTGGGAGGTAATCCAATTTTATTTATCTAATTTTTATTTTATTTTATTGTTATTTTGTGTTTTATTAGGTACATGATCATGAGGAGTCACGAAAAAATCATAAAAAATTAAAAACAGAGTCAAAAACAGCAGAAGAAAAAATTTTCACCCTGGAGGACGCACAGGCTGGCGTTCAACGCCAGTAAGATGCATCTGGCCGGCGTTCAACGCCAGAACAGAGCATCATTCTGGCCCTGAACGCCAGAAACAAGCAACATTCTGGCGCTGAACGCCAGGAATGTGCCCAGAGAGGAAAAACTGGCGCTGAACGCCAGTAACAAGCATGAAACTGGCGTTCAACGCCAGAAACATGCTTTACATGGGCGTTGAACGCCCAGAATGTGCACCACTCGGCGTTTAAATGCCAGAATAGTGTGCAAAGGCAATTTACATGCCTATTTGGTGCAGGGATGGAATTCCTTGACACCTCAGGACCTGTGGACCCCACAGGATCACCTCAGGATCTGTGGACCCCACAGGATCCCCACCTAACATATTCCCACCTTACCTTCTAATCCTAATCACACTCTCCTATTCCCCATGTCACACTTCCCAACAACTTTCACCAATCACCTCAATTCCTCTTCCCAATCAACACCTTCACCACTCACATCCATTCCCTCTTCCCCATAAACCCCACCTACCTTCAAAAATTCAAAAACATTTTCCCACCCATCCCCACCCTAAATGGCCGTATACACACTACCCCCTCTCCCTATAAATACCATTCCATTCTACTTCATTTTCACACAACACAAACCCCTCTTCTCCCACTTAGCCGAACCTACCTCTCTCCCTCTCTACCATATTTTCTTCTTCTTCTTCTTCTCTTCTTTCTTCTCTTGCTCGAGGGTGAGCAATATTTTAAGTTTGGTGTGGTAAAAGCATAAGCTTTTTTGTTTTTCCATTACCATTAATGGCACCTAAGGCTGGAGTATCCTCTAGAAAAGGAAAAGGGAAGACAAAAGCTTCCACTTCCGAGTCATGGGAGATGGAAAGATTCATCTCCAAGAGCCATCAAGACCACTTCTATGATGTTGTGGCAAAAAAGAAGGTGATCCCTGAGGTCCCTTTCAAGCTCAAGAAAAATGAGTATCCGGAGATCCGACATGAAGTCCGAAGAAGAGGTTGGGAAGTCCTAACCAATCCCATGCAACAAGTCGGAATCTTAATGGTTCAAGAGTTCTATGCCAATGCATGGATCAATAGGAACCATGATCAAGGTATGAACCCGAGTCCAAAGAACTATCTTACAATGGTTCGGGGGAAATACTTAGATTTTAGTCCGGAAAATGTGAGGTTGGCATTCCACTTGCCCATGATGCAAGGAGATGAACACCCCTACACTAGAAGGGTCAACTTTGATCAAAGGTTGGACCAAGTCCTTATGGACATTTGTGTGGAAGGAGCTCAATGGAAGAGAGACTCCAAAGGCAAGCCAGTCCAACTAAGAAGACTGGACCTCAAGCCTGTGGCTAGAGGATGGTTGGAGTTCATTCAACGCTCCATCATTCCCACTAGCAACCGATCTGAAGTTACTGTGGATCGGGCAATCATGATTCATGGCATCATGATTGGAGAGGAAGTAGAAGTTCATGAGGTCATCTCCAATGAAATCTATAAAATAGCCGACAAGCCTTCACCCATGGCACGGCTAGCTTTTCCTCACTTTATTTGCCATCTATGTTACTCAGCTGGAGTTATCATAGAAGGAGACATCCTCATTGAAGAGGATAAGCCCATCACCAAGAAGAGAATGGAGCAAGCAAGAGAGACCCCTCACGGTTCTCAAGAAATGCATGAGGAAGCTCATCATCAAGAAATTCCTGAGATGCCTCAAGGGATGCACTTTTCTCCAAACAACTATTGGGAACAACTCAACACTTCCTTAGAAGATTTGAGCCACAATGTTGAACAATTAAGGGTGGAACATCATGAGCACTCCATCATTCTCCAAGAAATAAGAGAAGATCAAAGAGCAATGAGGGAGGAGCAACAAAGGCAAGGAAGGGACATAGAAGAGCTTAAGAACATCATTGGTCCTTCAAGAAGAAGACGCCACTAAAGGTGGATTCATTCCTTGTTCTTTATTTCTTTCTGTTTTTGGTTTTTAATGTTGTGTTTATCTATGTTTTATGTCTCTACTTCATGATCATTAGTATGTAACCATGCCTTAAAGCTATGAATAAAATCCATTAATCCTTCACCTCTCTTAAATGAAAAATGTTTTAATTCAAAAGAACAAGAAGTACATGAATTTCGAATTTATTCTTGAATTTAATTTAATTATATTGATGTGGTGACAATACTTTTGTTTTCTGAATGAATGCTTGAACAGTGCATATGTCTTTTGATCTTGTTGTTTATGAATGTTAAAATTGTTGGCTCTTGAAATAATGATGAACAAAGAGAAATGTTATTGAGGATCTAAAAAATCATGAAATTTATTCTTGAAGCAAGAAAAAGCAGTGAACAAGAAGAAGCTTGCGAAAAAAAAAAAGTGTGGCGAAAAAAAAAAGAAAAAGAAAAAGCAAGCAGAAAAAGCCAATGGCCCTTAAAACCAAAAGGCAAGGGTAAAAAGGATCCAAGGCTTTGAGCATCAATGGATAGGAGGGCCCAAGGAAATAAAATCCAGGTCTAAGCGGCTAAATCAAGCTGTCCCTAACCATGTGCTTGTGTCATGAAGGTCCAAGTGAAAAGCTTGAGACTGAGTGGTTAAAGTCGTGATCCAAAGCAAAAAAGAGTGTGCTTAAGAGCTCTGGACACCTCTAACTGGGGACTCTAGCAAAGCTGAGTCACAATCTGAAAAGGTTCACCCAGTTATGTGTCTGTGGCATTTATGTATCCGGTGGTAATACTGGAAAACAAAATGCTTGGGGCCACGGCCAAGACTCATAAGTAGCTGTGTTTAAGAATCAACATGCTTAACTAGGAAAATCAATAACACTATTCGAAATTCTAAGTTCCTAAGAGACGCCAATCATTCTAAACTACAAAGGAGAAAGTGAGATGCCAAAACTGTTCAGAAGCAAAAAGCTACAAGTCCCGCTCATCTAATTACAATTAATATTCATTGATATTCTGGAATTTATAGTATATTCTCTTCTTTTTATCCTATTTTGATTTTTAGTTTCGTGGGGACAAGCAACAATTTAAGTTTGGTGTTGTGATGAGCGGATAATTTATACGCTTTTTGGCATTGTTTTTAGGTAGTTTTTAGTAAGTTCAAGCTACTTTTAGGGATGTTTTCATTAGTTTTTATGTTAAATTCACATTTCTGGACTTTACTAGAAGTTTGGGTGTTTTTCTGTGATTTCAGGTAATTTCTGGCTGAAATTGAGGGACTTGAGCAAAACTCTGAAAAAGGCTGACAAAAGGACTGCTGATGCTGTTGGAATCTGACCTCCCTGCACTCGAAATGGATTTTTTGGAGCTACAGAACTCCAATTGGCGCGATCCCAACGGCGTTGGAAAGTAGACATCCAGAGCTTTCTAGCAATATATAATAGTCCATACTTTATTCGGAAATTGACGACGTAACTTGGCGTTGAACGCCAAGTACATGCTGCTGTCTGGAGTTAAACGCCAGAAAAACGTCATGATCCGGAGTTGAACGCCCAAAACACGTCATAACTCGGAGTTCAACTCCAGGAGAAGCCTCAGCTCGTGGATTGATCAAGCTCAGTCCAAACATACACCAAGTGGGCCCCGGAAGTGGATTTATGCATCAATTACTTACTCATGTAAACCCTAGGAGCTAGTCTATTATAAATAGAACATTTAACTATTGTATTAGACATCTTTTGACAGTTTAATCTCTTGACTGTTTAGCCTTTGATTATTCGGTCTCTTGATCACTCAGGGGGCTGGCTATTCGGCCATGCCTGAACCTTTTACTTATGTATTTTCAACGGTGGAGTTTCTGCACACCATAGATTAAGGGTGTGGAGCTCTGCTGTACCTCAAGTTTCAATACAATTACTATTACTTTTCATTCAATTCTCTCTTATTCTTATTCCAAGATATATGTTGCACAACACTTTGATGAATGTGATGATCCGTGACACTCATCATCATTCTCACCCATGAACGCGCGTTACTGACAACCACTTCCGTTCTACCTTAGGCCGGGCGCATATCTCTTAGATTCCCCAACAGGATCTTCGTGGTATAAGCTAGATGGATGGCGGCATTCATGAGGATCCGGAAGTCTAACCTTGTCTGTGGTATTCCGAGTAGGATCTTGGGAATCCGGAAAGTCTAACCTTGTCTGTGGTATTCCGAGTAGGATTCCGGTATTGAATGACTGTGACGAGCTTCAAACTCCTGAAGGCTGGGCGTTAGTGACAAACGCAAAAGAATCAATGGATTCTATTCCAACCTGATTGAGAACCGACAGATGATTAGCCGTGCTGTAACAGAGCATTTGGACCATTTTCACTGAGAGGATGGGATGTAGCTATCAACCAAGGGTGAT
The DNA here is from genome assembly GCF_014773155.1 of Arachis stenosperma. Classification (NCBI taxonomy): domain Eukaryota; kingdom Viridiplantae; phylum Streptophyta; class Magnoliopsida; order Fabales; family Fabaceae; genus Arachis; species Arachis stenosperma. The sequence continues at coordinate 20,442,092 of NC_080379.1, forward strand.
GCCTCCAGACGATTAGCCGTGCAGTGACAGCGCATAGGACCATTTTCCCGAGAGGATTAAAAGTAGCCATTGATGATAGTGATGCCCTACATACAGCTTGCCATGGAAAGGAGTAAGAAGGATTGAAGGAAGAGTGAGTAGTGAAGTAGAGTCTCAAGAGGAACACAGCATCTCCATACACCTATCTGAAATTCCCACTATTGATTTACATAAGTATTTCTATCCTTTTTATTTTCTTTTTATTATAAATTTTCGAAACCATAAACCAATTTAATCTGCCTAACTGAGATTTACAAGGTGACCATAGCTTGCTTCATACCAACAATCTCTATGGGATCGACCCTTAGTCACGTAAGGTTTATTACTTGGACGACCCAGTACACTTGCTGGTTAGTTGAACGGAGTTGTGAATTCAACCGGTGCCATAATAATGATTTCATACAAGTACAAAAGAATATGGATCACAATTTCGTCCACCAAGTTTTCTCTCTAAAATTGTGATCTTTGTCTTGCTTAATTCTATATTTCCATTATTTGATGTGTGCATACACTTATATGATTGAGGCCTTTGTTTCACTGAGCTTACATACTGGTGCGCGGAATTGTGATCATCAATGGCGCCATCAACATGGTACGCTCAATTGCAGTCCCAACTCTTTATCACAACTTCGCACAACTAATCAGCAAGTGCACTGGGTCGTCCAAGTAATAAACCTTACGCGAGTAAGGGTTGATCCCACGGAGATTGTGGGTATGAAGCAAGCTATGGTCATCTTGTAAATCTCAGTCAGGCAGATTCAAATGGTTATGGATGATATATGAATAAAGCATAAAATAAAGATAGAGATACTTATGTAATTCATTGGTGAGAATTTCAAATAAGCGTATGGAGATGCTTTGTCCCTTCCGTCTCTCTGCTTTCCTACTGTCTTCATCCAATCCTTCTTACTCCTTTCCATGGCAAGCTGTATGTTGGGCATCACCGTTGTCAGTGGCTACAGTCCCGTCCTCTCAGTGAAAATGTTCAACGCGCTCTGTCATAGCACGGCTAATCATCTGTCGGTTCTCAATCAGGTTGGAATAGAATCTAGTGATTCTTTTGTGTCTGTCACTAACGCCCAGCCTTCAGGAGTTTGAAGCTCGTCATAATCATTCAATCCTTGAATCCTACTCAGAATACCACAGACAAGGTTTAGACCTTCCGGATTCTCTTGAATGCCGCCATCAATTCTAGCTTATACCACGAAGAATCCGATTAAGGGATCCAAGAGATATCCACTCAATATAAAGTAGAACGGAGGTGGTTGTCAGGCACACGTTCATAGGTGAGAATGATGATGAGTGTCACGGATCATCACATTCATCAAGTTGAGGAACAAGTGATATCTTAGAACAAGAATAAGCCGAATTGAATAGAAGAACAATAGTAATTGCATTAATACTCGAGGTACAGCAGAGCTCCACACCTTAATCTATGGTGTGTAGAAACTCCACCGTTGAAAATACATAAGAACAAGGTCTAGGCATGGCCGTGAGGCCAGCCCCATGATCTAAGATAGCATAAGACTGATCAAAGATAGCTACCAAGATGAGAATACAATAGTAAAAGGTCCTATTTGTAGAGAACTAGTAGCTTAGGGTTTACAAAGATGAGTAAATGACATAAAAATCTACTTCCGGGCCCACTTGGTGTGTGCTTGGGCTGAGCATTGAAGCTTCTATGTGTAGAGACTTTTCTTGGAGTTAAACGCCAGCTTTTGTGCCAGTTTGGGCGTGTAACTCCCATTCTTGTGCCAGTTCCGGCGTTTAACGCCGGGCAGTTTTGAGCTGAATTGGAACGCCGGTTTGGGCCATCAAATCTCGGACAAAGTATGGACTATTATACATTTCTGGAAAGCCCAGGATGTCTACTTTCCAACGCAGTTAAGAGAGTTCCAATTGAGCTTCTGTAGCTCCAGAAAATCTACTTCGAGTGCAGGGAGGTCAGAATCCAACAGCATCTGCAGTCCTTTTCAGCCTCTGAATCAGATTTTTGCTCAGGTCCCTCAATTTCAGCCAGAAAATACCTGAAATCACAGAAAAACATACAAACTCATAGTAAAGTCCAGAAAAGTGAATTTTAACTAAAAAAAATAAAAATATAATAAAAACTAACTGAAACATACTAAAAACATACTAAAAACAATGCCAAAAAACGTATAAATTATCCGCTCATCACAACACCAAACTTAAATTGTTGCTTGTCCCCAAGCAACTGAAAATCAAATAAGATAAAAAGAAGAGAATATGCAATGAATTCCAAAAACATCTATGAAGATCAGTATTAATTAGATGAGCGGGGCTTTTAGCTTTTTGCCTCTGAACAGTTTTGGCATCTCATTTTATCCTTTGAAATTCAGAATGATTGGCTTCTATAGGAACTCAGAATCTAGATAGTGTTATTGATTCTCCTAGTTAAGTATGATGATTCTTGAACATAGCTACTTTATGAGTCTTGGCCGTGGCCCAAAGCACTCTGTCTTCCAGTATTACCACCGGATACATACATGCCACACACACATAATTGGGTGAACCTTTTCAGATTGTGACTCAGCTTTGCTAGAGTCCCCAATTAGAGGTGTCCAGGGTTCTTAAGCACACTCTTTTTGCCTTGGATCACAACTTTATTTCTTTCTCTTCTTTTTTTTTCTTTTCGTTTTTTTTTTGAATATTCACTGCTTTTTCTTGCTTCAAGAATCATTTTGATGATTTTTCAGATCCTCAGTAACATGTCTCCTTTTTCATCATTCTTTCAAGAGCCAACAATTTTAACATTCATGAACCAGAAATTCAAAAGACATATGCACTGTTCAAGCATACACTCAGAAAACAAAAGTGTTGCCACCACATCGAAATAATTAATCTGTTATAAAATTCAAAATTCATGCAATTCTTCTCTTTTTCAATTAAGAACATTTTTTATTTAAGAGAGGTGATGGATTCATAGGACATTCATAACTTTAAGGCATAGACACTAAGACACTAATGATCATAAGACACAAACATGGATAAACATAAGTATAAAATTCGAAAAACAGAAAAATAAAGAACAAGGAGATTAAAGAACGGGTCCACCTTAGTGATGGCGGCTTGTTCTTTCTCTTGAAGGTCTTATGGAGTGCTTGAGCTCCTCAATGTCTCTTCCTTGTCTTTGTTGCTCCTCTCTCATGATTCTTTGATCTTCTCTAATTTCATGGAGGAGGATGGAATGTTCTTGATGCTCCACCCTTAGTTGTCCCATGTTGGAACTCAATTCTCCTAGGGAGGTGTTGATTTGCTCCCAATAGTTTTGTGGAGGAAAGTACATCCCTTGAGGTATCTCAGGGATTTCATGATGAGTGGGGTCTCTTGTTTGCTCCATCCTTTTCTTAGTCATGGGCTTGTCCTCATCAATGAGGATGTCTCCTTCTATGTCCACTCCAACTGAATAACAGAGGTGACAAATGAGATGAGGAAAGGCTAACCTTGCCAAGGTAGAAGACTTGTCCGCCACCTTATAGAGTTCTTGGGCTATAACCTCATGAACTTCCACTTCCTCTCCAACCATGATACTATGAATCATGATGGCCCGGTCTATAGTAACTTCGGACCGGTTGCTAGTGGGAATGATTGAGCGTTGGATAAACTCCAACCATCCTCTAGCCACGGGCTTGAGGTCATGCCTTCTCAATTGAACCGGCTTCCCTCTTGAATCTCTCTTCCATTGGGCGCCCTCTTCACAAATGTCAGTGAGGACTTGGTCCAACCTTTGATCAAAGTTGACCCTTTTTGAGTTTGAAAGGGACCTCAAAGATCACCTTCTTCAAGGCCACAACTTCATAGAAGTGGTCTTGATGCACCCTTGAGATGAATCTCTCCATCTCCCATGACTCGGAGGTGAAAGCTTTTGCCTTCTCTTTCCTCTTTCTAGAGGTTTCTCCGGCCTTGGATGCCATAAATGGTTATGGAAAAACAAAAAGCAATGCTTTTGCCACACCAAACTTAAAAGGGTTGCTCGTCCTCGAGCAAAAGAAGAGAGAAGAGAGTAGAAGAAGAAGAAATGGAGGAGATGTAGGTGGCTTTGTGGTTCGGCCAAAAGGGGGAGAAGTAGTGTTTAGGGTGTGTGAAAATGAAAGAGTGAAGATGGGTTTATATAGGGGTGAAGAGAGGGGTAGGGTTCGGCCATTATGGGTGGGTTTGGGTGGGAAAGTGGTTTGAATTTGAATGGTGAGGTAGGTGGGGTTTTATGAAGGATGGGTGTGAGTGGTGAAGAGAAAGATGGGATTTGATAGGTGAAGGGTTTTTGGGGAAGAGGTGTTAAGGTGATTGGTGAATGGGTGAAGAAGAAGAGAGAGTGGTGGGGTAGGTGGGGATCCTGTGGGGTCCACAGATCCTGAGGTGTCAAGGAAAATTCCTCTATGCACCAAGTGGCGAGCAAAAATGCTCTTTATGCCAATTCTGGCGTTATGGAGTGCTTGAGCTCCTCAATGTCTCTTCCTTGCCTTTGTTGCTCCTCTCTCATGATTCTTTGATCTTCTCTAATTTCATGGAGGAGGATGGAATGTTCTTGGTGCTCCACCCTTAGTTGTCCCATGTTGGAACTCAATTCTCCTAGGAAGGTGTTGATTTGCTCCCAATAGTTTTGTGGAGGAAAGTGCATCCCTTGAGGCATCTCAGGGATTTCATGATGAGTGAGATCTCTTGTTTGCTCCATCCTTTTCTTAGTGATGGGCTTGTCCTCATCAATGAGGATGTCTCCCTCTATGTCAATTCCAACTGAATAACAGAGGTGACAAATGAGATGAGGAAAGGCTAACCTTGCCAAGGTAGAGGACTTGTCCGCCACCTTATAAAGTTCTTGGGCTATAACCTCATGAACTTCTACTTCTTCTCCAATCATGATACTATGAATCATGATGGCCCGGTCTATAGTAACTTCGGACCAGTTGCTAGTGGGAATGATTGAGCGTTGGATAAACTCCAACCATCCCCTAGCCACGGGCTTGAGGTCATGCCTTCTTAGTTGAACCGGCTTCCCTCTTGAATCTCTCTTCCATTGAGCGCCCTCTTCACAAATGTCCATGAGGACTTGGTCCAACCTTTGATCAAAGTTGACCCTTCTAGTGTAAGGGTGTTCATCTCCTTGCATTATGGGCAAGTTGAATGCCAACCTTATATTTTCCGGACTAAAATCTAAGCATTTCCCACGAGCCATTGTGAGCCAATTCTTTGGGTCCGGGTTCACACTTTGATCATGGTTCTTGGTGATCCATGCATTGGCATAGAACTCTTGAACCATTAAGATTCTGACTTGTTGAATGGGGTTGGTAAGAACTTCCCAACCTCTTCTTTGGATCTCATGTCGGATCTCCGGATATTCACTCTTTTTGAGTTTGAAAGGGACCTCGGGGATCACCTTCTTCAAGGCCACAACTTCATAGAAGTGGTCTTGATGCACCCTTGAGATGAATCTCTCCATCTCCCATGACTCGGAGGTGGAAGCTTTTGCCTTCCCTTTCCTCTTTCTAGAGGTTTCTCCGGCCTTAGGTGCCATAAATGGTTATGAAAAAACAAAAAGAAATGCTTTTACCACACCAAACTTAGAAGGTTTGCTCATCCTCGAGCAAAAGAAGAAAGAAGATAGTAGAAGAAGAAGAAATGGAGAAGATGGAGGAGGCTTTGTGGTTCGGCCAAGGGGGAGAAGTAGTGTTTAGGTTGTGTGAAAATGAAGGAGTGAAGATGGATTTATATAGGGGTGGAGAGAGGGGTAGGGTTCGGTCATGTATGGGTGGGTTTGGGAGGGAAAGTGGTTTGAATTTGAATGGTGAGGTAGGTGAGGTTTTATGAAGGATGGATGTGAGTGGTAAAGAGAATAGTGGGATTTGATAGGTGAGGGATTTTTGGGGAAGAGGTGTTGAGGTGATTGGTGAATGGGTGAAGAAGTGAGAGAGTGGTGGGGTAGGTGGGGATTTTGTGGGGTCCACAGATCCTGAGGTGTCAAGAAAAATTCATCCATGCACCAAGTGGCGAGCAAAAATGCTCTTTATGCCAATTCTGGCGTTAAACGCCGGGCTGGTACCCCTTTCTGGCATTTAACGCCAGCTTCTTGCCCTTTTCTGGCGTTTAACGCCAGTCTGGTGCCCCTTTCTGGTGTTAAACGCCCAGAATGGTGCCAGACTGGGCGTTAAACGCCCATTTGCTGCCCTTACTGGCGTTTAAACGCCAGCAAGGTTTTCCTCCAAGGTGTGCTGTTTTTCTTTCTGTTTTTCATTCTATTTTTTCTTTTTCAATTGATTTTATGACTTCCCATGATCATCAACCTACAGAAAACATAAAATAACAAAGAAAAATAGATAAATATAACATTGGGTTGCCTCCCAACAAGTGCTTCTTTAATGTCAGTAGCTTGATACTGGGCTCTCATGGAGCCTCACAGATACTCAGAGCAATGTTGGAACCTCCCAACACCAAACTTAGAGTTTGAATGTGGGGGTTCAACACCAAACTTAGAATTTGATTGTGGCCTCCCAACACCAAACTTAGAGTTTGACTGTGGGGGCTCTGTTTGACTCTGTTTTGAGAGAAGCTCTTCATGCTTCCTCTCCATGGTAACAGAGGGATATCCTTGAGTCTTAAACACAAAGGATTCTTCATTCACTTGAATGATCAATTCTCCTCTGTCAATATCAATCACAGCCTTTGCTGTGGCTAGGAAGGGTCTGCTAAGGATGATAGATTAATCCATGCACTTCCCAGTCTCTAGGACTATGAAATCAGCAGGGATGAAATGGTCTTCAACCTTTACCAGAACATCCTTTACCAGTCCATAAGCTTATTTTCTTGAATTGTCTGCCATCTCTAGTGAGATTCTTGCAGCTTGTACCTCAAAGATCCCTAGCTTCTCCATTACAAAGAGAGGCACGAGGTTTATACTTGACCCTAAGTCACATAGAGCCTTCTTAAAGGTCATGGTACCTATGGTACAAGGTATTGAGAACTTCCCAGGGTCCCGTCTCTTTTGAGGTAATTTCTGCCTAGACAAGTCATCTAGTTCTTTGGTGAGTGATGAGCGGATGATTTGTACGCTTTTTGGCATTGTTTTTAGTATGTTTCTAGTAGGATTTAGTTAGTTTTTAGTATATTTTTATTAGTTTTTAATTAAAATTCACTTTTCTGGACTTTACTATGAGTTTGTGTGTTTTTCTGTGATTTCAGGTATTTTCTGGCTGAAATTAAGGGACCTGAGCAAAAATCTGATTCAGAGACTGAAAAGGACAGCAGATGCTGTTGGATTCTGACCTCCCTGCACTCGAAGTGGATTTTCTGGAGCTACAGAAACCCAATTGGCGCGCTCTCAACGGCGTTGGAAAGTAGACATCCTAGGATTTCCAGCAATATATGATAGTCTATACTTTGCTCAAGATTTAATGGCCCAAACCGGCGTTCAAAGTCACCTTTAGAATTCCCAGCGTTAAACGCCGGAACTGGCACCAAAGTGGGAGTTAAACGCCTAAACTGGCACAAAAACTGGCGTTTAACTCAAAGAAGAGTCTCTACACGAAAATGCTTCAATGCTCAGCCCAAGCACACACCAAGTGGGCCCGAAAGTGGATTTTTATGTCATTTACTCATCTTTGTAAACCCTAGGCTACTAGTTCTCTATATATAGGACCTTTTGCTATTTGTATTTTCATCTTTTGATCACTTTAGATCTCTAGATCATCTTTGGACGTCTAGTTCTTAGATCATTGGGAGGCTGGCCTCACGGCCATGCCTAGACCTTGTTCTTATGTATTTTCAACGGTGGAGTTTCTACACACCATAGATTAAGGTGTGGAGCTCTGCTGTGCCTCGAGTATTAATGCAATTACTATTGTTCTTCTATTCAATTCAACTTGTTCTTGTTCCAAGTTATCACTTGTTCTTCAACTTGATGAATGTGATGATCCGTGACACTCATCATCATTCTCACCTATGAACGTGTGACCGTCAATCACCTCCGTTCTACCTTAGATTGGGTAGATATCTCTTGGGTTCTTTAACCAGAATCTTCGTGGTATAAGCTAGAATTGATGACTGCATTCAAGAGAATCCGGAAGGTCTAAACCTTGTCTGTGGTATTCTGAGTAGGATTCAATGATTGAATGACTGTGACGAGCTTCAAACTCGCGATTGTGGGGCGTTAGTGACAGAGGCAAAAGAATCACTGGATTCTATTCCGACATGATCGAGAACCGACAGCTGGATAGCCTGACAAACCCCAATTTGACGGTTTGTTTTGTATTGAATTTAGAGCATCTTGATAGCCTTTTGTCACATTTAGCCTAGGAATTAGCATGATTTTGTTATCTCTCCCGTATTTGTGCTTAAGTGTAAAAACATGCTTTTTAAGCCTTATTTTGATGAATTCTATTTCCTCTTTGATTCCATAAGATGCCTTGATATGTTTGTTAGTAATCTCAGGATGAAATAGGCTAGGCATGGATCAAAGGAAGCAAGGAAGGAAGCATACAAGTGGAGAGAAGCATAAAAAGTCAAAGAAGTAAAGTCAGCCATGCACGCGCACGCGCACATTGCGAAACAGGCCAAGGACGCGCACGCGCACCGTACGCGCACGCGCCGATGATGGCACATGACCTCATTAAGGCAACACGTGCCTGGCGATTTTGGGAAGGTTTCAGCAACCAACTTTGGCGCCAAAATGCATATAAGAGCCAAGGATTGAAGGGGATTGACAGACATTCATACATTCACACACATTCACACCCATAGACTAATTAGAAGTAGTTTCTAGAGAGAGAAACTCTCACTTCTCTCTAGAATTAGGATTTGGATTAGGTTTAGTTCTTAGATTTAGATTTAGATTCATCTTCTTCTACTTCTATCTTCTCAATTCCTTGTTGTTAGATTCATCTTCTTCCATTCTTTTATTGCAACTTCCTTTATGTTGTTCTTATATTTTGTTGTAGATCTAGTATTGTTCCTTCTACTTTCTTCCAATTCAATAAAAGGTAATTCATAATAAATGTGTTTCTTTTGATTGTTGTTGTTAATTCCTTTCAATAAATGTTGTTAGATTCTATTCTTGTTGTCAATTTGCTTTGTTTTTCTTTTGTGCCTTCCAAGTGTTTGATGAAATGCTTGGTTGGATTTTAGTGTAGGTTTTGTTCCTCTTGGCCTAGGTAGAGTAATTAGTGACTCTTGAGTTATCTAATTCCTTTGTTGATCGATAATTAGAAGTTGCTAATTGATTTGAATGCCTTTAAAGCTAGTCTTTCCTTTAGGAGTTGATTAGGACTTGAGGAATCAAATTGATTCATCCACTTGACTTTCCTCCATGGTTAGAGGTTAACTAAATGGGAGCAATACACAATTCTCATCATAATTGAGAAGGATAACTAGGATAGGACTTCTAGTTCTCATATCTTGCCAAGAGTCTTATTAGTTGTTAGTTTATTTTCTTTGCCATTTATATTTCTTGTCTAAAATCTCAAAAACCCCAAAACAACTCACAACCAATAACAAGACACTTTATTGTAATTCCTAGGGAGAACGACCCGAGGTTTGAATACTTCGGTTTATAAATTTTAGGGGTTTGTACTAGTGACAAACAACTTTTTGTATGAAAGGATTATTGCTTGGTTTAGAAACTATACTTACAACGAGAATTCATTTGTGAAATTCTATACCATCAAAAATCCAATCGTCAAAATGGCGCCGTTGCAGGGGAGTGCAATGGTGTTATGTTATTGGTTATTGTACATATGTGAATAGTGTGAATAGTTTGTCTTTTGCTTATTTTCTAGATTTTGTTAGTTTTATTTTTGCCTTTCCACCATGAATTCTCACTTTGGCTATGAGTGTGATTACAATTATGTTGTAGGTGATGAGAGCTTCAATGAGGAAGTGTATCAAGGATGGGACAATCAAAGGTGGAAGGAGCCACATGCTTATGATCGATCTTCATGGCAACAACCTCCACCAATACACTATGAAGAAGAGCCATTCTATGATGCATACCAATCCAATGGCTATGGTGAATCACCTTGTGATTTCCAAGCACCATCACCATATGCCTATGAACCATACCTACAACATAACCCTCAACCATACTCACAAGCCTTTCCATACCAAGCACCTTTTCATGACCCATACTCATCATACAACCAACCATCCATACCATATCTTTATGACCATTATGAGCAAGAACCTTTAGACCCACCACAACCCTACCAAGATTACTACCAAGAACCACCTCAATACACACAATCTCCACAACCCTACCAAGAAGAACCACCTTCCTATTGTGAACCCTCTCTCCAAAACGATGAACCTTCCTACCCACCACAAGCCCCAATAGACGATTCTCTCACTTTGTTACTTCAAGGACAAGAGGCCATGAAGCGGGATACACTTGAGTTCGTGACCAACTTGACCAAGGTAGTGTCCACCTTAGCCTACCAATGTTTGAATGCTCAAGGTACTTCCGTGACCCCATGTGGAACGTCAAGAGAAGAACAAAGCATGAAGGAGAAATTGGAAAGTTCGGTGGAAAAGGAGGAGTCGAGTTTTGTGTTGGAACAATTGGAGAAACCTATGATCATTGAAGAAAAGGAAGAAGTGGTTGAAGATTTAGGAGATGTTGAAAGTCCATGGGAATGTAGCATCATGGAGAACTCTTCCAAGAAGCTTGACATTGATGTTGAGGAGGGTGCGCAACCTCCAAGGCATACCATCATTGAAGACTTAGAAGAGGCTTATCAAGAGATGGATTCAATCATGGATGAATTTCTCTCTACAATGGAATCCTCACCCGTTGGACGTGGAGTTGAAATTATAGAAGAGTGTGCACAACCTCCCAAGGAAGACGGAAATGGCATGGTATATATTGAAATTGAAGAATATGAAGAGGTTGATCAAGAGATGAACTCATTCATCAATGAATTTCTATCCAAAATTGAATCACCTCTCATTAGACAAGATGAAGTTCTTGAAGATAACACCAAGCCACGTAACAAAGACGATGAGGTTGAAATTGAAGAAAATTATGAAGAGGTGGAAACAATTAAAGAAGAGCACAAGGAAGTGGACCTTGCGTTGTCTAAGTGTGGGGACGCCTCCCTTCCCAAATTGCCATCCAATACAATATTTAAGTGGGTAAAATCTCTATCCCTAAGCTTTAATTTCTCACTTGAATATGGTTTGATTGAAAATGATGGTCAACTTAGAACTCTTTGTGGAATTAAAAGTAAGAATGAGTTGTGTAGTAGTTGGAAAGTAGGTGTTAAGCTCATCAAGGTCAAGGCCTCAAGGTATAGGGATGATGTGGGGACAAGGATCACTTTGTATGGATCTAGAAGGAAGCATTGGTGGAATAAAGAGGATTCTATGTGTCAACCACATTTATGCCATCCAACCATCCGACAAAATCATGAAACTCAACTAACGGATGGATGCGAAAATAAGATATGGGATCCCGGCTCACTAGGTGAAGACCAAATAGAGGAACTTGTATTTTTGGTAGGACTCTGCCCAAGCGTAATAAAAATGGTTGGAAATTCTGTCAACCAATTGAGAAGCAAAGATCCTTGGAGATTCAAGGATGAGTACAAGCATAAGCCACCATGACAAGGAGCTGCTCAAAATGTCCAACTTAAGGACTTGAACTAAAAGTGCTAGGTGGGAGACACCCCACCATGGATGTCGGATAAAGGCAAAGCCATAGCCACTGCCTTCAAGAAAAGAAAACACTCTACCCCCTCCATTCCTTCCATCTACAAGCATTATGCTAAGAACCCATTGAATGATGAGGAAAAAGAAAACCAGTTATTGCCTTCCACCACCCCGGACAAATTCCCCAACCTATACTGTGAGCTCCGGTTTTCTAGATATCGAACCACAAAACTAAACATTGAGAAGAAGTTACTTCTACCTAATGATGTGAGATGGTCCATTACCGGTCGGATCCTTGATTTGGGCATTGACTTTGTTGACCGGGAATTGGGTGATATCAATATATCTTGGGTGAAGGAATTCTACTGCAACTTCTTCCACCCAACTTTGGATTCGGTTCAGGTGAGGGGTAGGGAGATTATGATTACTGAGACTGTGATTGAGGAAGCGCTACAATGCCGCCATGTCCCCGATGAGCTGTGTGCCCATCAGCAGGCTGAGTTAGCCATACACAGCATGACTTTTGATTATGAGGCACTTAGGACTGTTATTGGGATACCAGATGCCACATGGGTCATGGATGCCAACAACACCAAGCCGAAAGGGATGCTATTTACTCATCTGACTCGTAAGGCCAAGACTTGGCAGATGATATTCGCTTGCTATGTCCTACCCACCACCCGCTTTTCTGAGATCCCTATGGAGATGCTCCTGCTGATTGGGTGTGTTATGGAGGGGAAGGAGGTCTCTTTCCCTAGGCTTATCCGACAGTGCATGTGGCGGGCGCATATTCGTGGCCTACTCCCATTTCCTACATTGGTCACGAGTATGGCAGCCCTAGCTGAGGTCCCATGGTTGGACGATGATGTGCGACCACCACCCCCTGTGCTGATGACAGGGAGGTTACTATCCCCTGGGGTGGTTGGGTGCACGAGAGACCACCTGCGAGACGCCGCTCTCGGGCTAGAGCTGTCATTGGGACACCTTCACCATCAGCCCCTACAGCTGCCCCATCATCCTCCACAGCAGCTCCTTCATCATCTACAGCTCCTCCAGCAGCACCTGAGCCTACCTATCTCCTGGTTCAGCGTCTTTTCCGATTCTTAGAGCGAGAGCGACGCCATGTTAGACGCCGTTTAGATCGGATGGACCAGGCACTTATCTCTTTGGGTGCTGAGCTACCTCCACTTCCCGATTCTCCAGCCTCCGATGAGCAGGATCATCAGGAGGAGGATGCGGAGGCACCGGTTCAGCAGGATGCCCCTGACACTACCGAGCAGCCACATACTCAGGAGGAGCCGGTCCCACAGCCACAGTCAGAGCTAGCGCCTATCGTTGTACCTCCCACCGATCCTCCGGTTTAGCATCGAGGACGATGCTTGGTTTTAAGTGTGGGGAGGGCACCGGTAGCATTATTTTGGGAACCGGTGAACTCTTCAGCCTAGTTATCTTATTTTGCACATTTTGTATATATTTTGATGCATTTCTAGTTATTTTGGATACTTTTATTGCTTATTTTGGATTTTAGATACTTTGATGCTCTTGGATATTGTTAGATATTTTGGATGATGGATTCCGTACTTTTAGTTGGATTTTTCTTTATACATTTTGTTTATCTTTATTTTTAGTTGTGGTTGTGATTAGAAATCATACTTTGAATTGCAATCACTTAGTCACCCTTTTTGCATAAGATATTGATTTTGAGTGAAAAAGGAAAGGGTGAACTAAGAAATTCTTGAACTTTTCAATCACAACAATGCTTAGTCAAACATTGGGATTTTTCAAGAAGCTTAAATAGAGGGCATTAACCCAATTGATTGAAAGAGAATTTTTGAAAACTTGCTTGAATTTCATACCTTGTGAAGCATGTATTGAATTGAGAACACGAGCTTGCGAGACTTGAGCCTATTGATGTGGTTACATTTTATAACCACTTATTTTCCATTCTTGTGTGAAATTGTTCTCTTTCTATGATTATAATCCTTGATTTGCTTGATTCTATATATCCATTTATTTCTTGTATTTATGCATTTATATGATTGAGGCCATCACTTCATTAGCCACTTACCCAAATAGCCAACCCTTTTATATTCCTTTGATTAGCCAATTTTGAGCCTATGCTTAACCAACTTATTCTCAATTTAGCTCATTACAAGCCCAAGGCGGAAAACCAATGAAAAGTCCTTGTTTGGATCTTTGATTAGCCTAGGCTAGTGAGAGTGTTCATTATTCAAGTTGGTGAGGCTTGGGAACATTGGATGGGATAAAAGGGGTAGTACACTTTTATGTTTAGGAATTGGGCACATAGTCATGTATAAATTGAATGTAGAAACCTTATGCATTGATGTTCTTGTATTTAGTTTGAAAGAAAAAAAAAAGAGGAAAATATATAAAGAAAAAAAATGATGAAAAGAAAAGAAAAAAAAAATGGAAAAATGATGATGGAAAAGAAAAAAAAAATAATAATAACACAATAAGGAAGGGACAAAATGCCCCAAAGTGAAGTCAATAAAAAGGAATCAATGCATAGGTGTTGTGAAATTAAAAAGGAATACATGAGTTTGTAAGAAAAAGTGAAGAATGGGTAGTTAGATTAGTGCTTAATTGTATAGGTCATTATATAGTTAGGTGGGAAAGTCTATGTTAATCAAAGATTCAATCCTAGTCCACTTAACCATAAATGATCCTACCTTGACCCTAACCCCATTACAACCTAAATGAAAGACCTCATGATGAATGTATGCATGCATTAAATAAGTGTTGATTGTTAGAAGAAAATCAAATTTTGGAAAACATGATTAGAAGAGAACTGAGTGAATTAACCCTTAAACACTTGAGTGAATAGAGCGGATACACATCCGGTGAGGGTTCAAAAGTTCAATCATATGTATTCACCCATATTATCTATATTCTTGCAAGTTTGAACTCTTTTTGATAATTCAATACAATTGTGGTTTGGACTTAATTCCTATTGCCTAGCTCTTGTGCTTAAACATGCTCTCTTGGGAATTAATTTGTTTGAACTAAGCATTTCCATTTGCTTAGATAATTGCACTTAGATAGGATTCATGTAGTTTAGTTGCATTCAAATGTCATGACCCTTAGTTCCTTCTTATTTTAGCATGAGGACATGCTAAGGCTTAAGTGTGGGGAGGTTGACAAACCCCAATTTGACGGTTTGTTTTGTATTGAATTTAGAGCATCTTGATAGCCTTTTGTCACATTTAGCCTAGGAATTAGCATGATTTTGTTATCTCTCCCGTATTTGTGCTTAAGTGTAAAAACATGCTTTTTAAGCCTTATTTTGATGAATTCTATTTCCTCTTTGATTCCATAAGATGCCTTGATATGTTTGTTAGTAATCTCAGGATGAAATAGGCTAGGCATGGATCAAAGGAAGCAAGGAAGGAAGCATACAAGTGGAGAGAAGCATAAAAAGTCAAAGAAGCAAAGTCAGCCATGCACGCGCACGCGCACAAGGCGCTCGCGCGCACATTGCGAAACAGGCCAAGGACGCGCACGCGCACCGTACGCGCACGCGCCGATGATGGCACATGACCCATTAAGGCAACACGTGCCTGGCGATTTTGGGAAGGTTTCAGCAACCAACTTTGGCGCCAAAATGCATATAAGAGCCAAGGATTGAAGGGGATTGACAGACATTCATACATTCACACACATTCACACCCATAGACTAATTAGAAGTAGTTTCTAGAGAGAGAAACTCTCACTTCTCTCTAGAATTAGGATTAGGATTAGGTTTAGTTCTTAGATTTAGATTTAGATTCATCTTCTTTTACTTCTATCTTCTCAATTCCTTGTTGTTAGATTCATCTTCTTCCATTCTTTTATTGCAACTTCCTTTATGTTGTTCTTATATTTTGTTGTAGATCTAGTATTGTTCCTTCTACTTTCTTCTAATTCAATAAAAGGTAATTCATAATAAATGTGTTTCTTTTGATTGTTGTTGTTAATTCCTTTCAATAAATGTTGTTAGATTCTATTCTTGTTGTCAATTTGCTTTGTTTTTCTTTTGTGCCTTCCAAGTGTTTGATGAAATGCTTGGTTGGATTTTAGTGTAGGTTTTGTTCCTCTTGGCCTAGGTAGAGTAATTAGTGACTCTTGAGTTATCTAATTCCTTTGTTGATCGATAATTAGAAGTTGCTAATTGATTTGAATGCCTCTAAAGCTAGTCTTTCCTTTAGGAGTTGATTAGGACTTGAGGAATCAAATTGATTCATCCACTTGACTTTCCTCCATGGTTAGAGGTTAACTAAGTGGGAGCAATACACAATTCTCATCATAATTGAGAAGGATAACTAGGATAGGACTTCTAGTTCTCATATCTTGCCAAGAGTCTTATTAGTTGTTAGTTTATTTTCTTTGCCATTTATATTTCTTGTCTAAAATCTCAAAAACCCCAAAACAACTCACAACCAATAACAAGACACTTTATTGTAATTCCTAGGGAGAACGACCCGAGGTTTGAATACTTCGGTTTATAAATTTTAGGGGTTTGTACTAGTGACAAACAACTTTTTGTATGAAAGGATTATTGCTTGGTTTAGAAACTATACTTGCAACGAGAATTCATTTGTGAAATTCTATACCATCAAAAATCCAATCGTCATAGCCGTGCCGTGACAGGGTGCGTTGAACATTTCCACTGAGAGGATGGGAGGTAGCCACTGACAATGGTGAAACCCTTGCATACAGCTTGCCATGGAAAGGAGTAAGAAGGATTGGATGAAGACAGTAGGAAAGCAGAGAGACGGATGGGACAAAGCATCTCCATTCGCTTATCTGAAGTTTTCACCAATGAATTACATAAGTACCTCTATCCTTATCTTTATGTTTTATTCATATATCATCCATAACCATTTGAGTCTGCCTGACTGAGATTTACAAGGGGACCATAGCTTGCTTCATACCAACAATCTCCGTGGGATCGACCCTTACTCGCGTAAGGTTTATTACTTGGACGACCCAGTGCACTTGTTGGTTAGTTGTGCGAAGTTGTGTTTATGCCATGGTATTGAGCACCAAGTCTTTGGGGCCATTACTAGGGATTATTTGTGTTGTGAAAAGTATTGATCACAATTTCGTGCACCAAGTTTTTGGCGCCGTTGCCGGGGATTGTTTCGAGTATGGACAACTGACGGTTCATCTTGTTGCTTAGATTAGGTATTTTTCAGAGTTCTTAAGAATGAATTCTAGTGTTTCAAGGTGATGATCTTATCATCACCAAAGCTAATTGATTCTCATCAATTTAGCTCTTGAATGCAATGTCCTGCTGAAGCTTGGCTATCCATGTCTAATTTCTTTAGACTAAAGCTTTAGACTAACATTGCATGATTCCTAGAATTCTCATTAAGAATTTTGATACCTTTATTTTCTTTTTCACTTAATTTTCGAAAAATCCAAAAAAATTACAAAATCATAAAAACCAAAAAAATATTTTATGTTTCTTGTTTGAGTCCAGTGTCTCATTTTAAGTTTGGTGTCTTGCATGCTTTGTTTATTTGATCTTGGTTCTATTTTCAAGTCAATAATACAGGGAACTGAAGATTCAGTACATGCAGCAGAAGAATTATACAGAAAAAGCTGGGCGTTCAAAACGCCCAGTGAAGAAGGAAAAACTGGCGTTTAAACGCCAGCCAGGGTGCCTGGCTGGGCGTTTAACGCCCAAAAAGGTAGCATTTTGGGCGTTAAATGCCAGAATGGATACCATTCTGGGCGTTTAACGCCAGGATGGCACAAGAGGGAAGATTTTGTTTTTAATGCAAATTTTTTTTCAAGTTTTCAAAGTTTTTCAAAATCAAATCTTTTTCAAATCATATCTTTTCAATCAAATCTTTTTCAAATCAATTTCTTTCCTTTTTCAAAGATACTTGCTATCAATTAATGATTTGATTCAACATTTCAAGTATGTTGCCTTTTCTGTTGAGAAAGGTTTAATGTGTGAATCATATCTTTTCTTGTTAGCCAAGTCATTACTTTTTTTTAAAATCAAATCTTTTTAAAAGTGTTTTTCAAATCATATCTTCTCAATCACATCTTTTTAAAACCATAACTTTTAAATCACATCTTTTTCAAAAAAAGTTTTCAATCATATCTTCTTCAAAATCTTTTTCAAAATGATTTTAAAATCTTTTTAATTAATTTTCGAAAAATCTATTCCCCTCTTCTCAGATCCTTCTATTTATGGAGTACCACTCCTCCTCAATGCACAATTCGAACTCTATCTCACTAAGTTCGAATTCTTCTACCTCTTCCTTCTATTTTTCTTTTCCTCTGACACCTCAAGGAATCTCTATACTGTGACATAGAGGATTCCATATTTTCTTGTTCTCTTCTCTTTCATATGAGCAGGAGCAAAGACAAAAGCATTCTTGTTGAGGCTGACCCTGAACCTGAAAGGACCTTGAAGCGAAAGCTAAGAGAAGCTAAGGCACAACTCTCTGTAGAGGACCTAACAGAAATCTTCAAAGAAGAAGAACCCATGGCAGCCGAAAACAACAACAATGCCAACAATGCAAGGAAGGTGCTGGGTGACTTTACTGCACCTACTCCCGACTTCTATGGGAGAAGCATCTCTATCCCTGCCATTGGAGCAAACAACTTTGAGCTTAAGCCTCAATTAGTTTCTCTAATGCAACAGAATTGCAAGTTCCATGGACTTCCATTGGAAGACCCTCATCAGTTTTTGGCTGAATTCTTGCAAATCTGTGACACTGTCAAGACCAATGGGGTTGACCCTGAGGTCTACAGACTTATGCTATTCCCTTTTGCTGTAAGAGACAGAGCTAGGATATGGTTGGACTCACAACCTAAAGAAAGCCTGAACTCTTGGGAAAAGCTAGTCAATGCCTTCTTGGCAAAGTTCTTTCCACCTCAAAAATTGAGTAAGCTTAGAGTGGAAGTCCAAACCTTCAGACAGAAGGATGGAGAATCCCTCTATGAAGCTTAGGAAAGATACAAACAATTGATCAGAAAGTGTCCCTCTGACATGCTTTCTGAATGGAGCATCATAGGTATTTTCTATGATGGTCTGTCTGAACTGTCCAAGATGTCTTTGGATAGCTCTGCCGGAGGATCTCTTCATCTGAAGAAGACGCCTACAAAAGCTCAAGAACTAATTAAAATGGTTGCAAATAACCAATTCATGTACACTTCTGAAAGGAATCCTGTGAACAATGGGACAAATCAGAAGAAAAGAGTTCTTGAGATTGATACTCTGAATGCCATACTGGCTCAGAACAAAATATTGACTCAGCAAGTCAATTTGATTTCTCAAAGTCTGTCTGGAATGCAAAATGCACCAGGCAGTACTAAGGATGCTTCATCTGAAGAAGAAGCCTATGATCCTGAGAACCCTTCAATGGAAGAGGTGAGTTACATGGGAGAACCCTATGGAAACACCTATAATTCTTCATGGAGGAATCATCCAAATCTCTCATGGAAGGATCAACAGAGACCTCAACAAGGTTTCAATAATGGTGGAAGAAATAGGTTTAGCAATGGCAAGCCTTTTCCATCATCTTCTCAGCAACAGACAGAGAATCCTAAGCAGAACTACTCTAACTTAGCAACCATGGTCTCTGATCTAATCAAAACCACTCAAAGTTTCATGACTGAAACAAGGTCCTCCATTAGGAATTTGGAGGCACAATTGGGTCAGCTGAGCAAGAAAATTACTGAACTCCCTCCTAGTACTCTTCCAAGCAATACAGAAGAAAATCCAAAAGGAGAGTGCAAGGCCATCAACATGGCCGAATTTGGAGAGGAGGAAGAGGCAGTGAACGCCACTGAGGAAGACCTCAATGGGCGTGCACTGACCTCCAATGAGTTTCCTAATGAGGAACCATGGGAATCTGAGGCTCAAAATGAGACCATAGAGATTCCACTGGACTTACTTCTGCCATTCATGAGCTCTGATGAGTATTCTTCCTCTGAAGAGGATGAGTATGTCACTGAAGAGCAAGTTGCTAAATACCTTGGAGCAATCATGAAGCTAAATGACAAGTTGTTTGGTAATGAGACTTGGGAGGATGAACCCCCTTGCTCACCAAAGAACTGGATGACTTGTCTAGGCAGAAATTACCTCAAAAGAGACAAGATCCTGGGAAGTTTTCAATACCTTGTACCATAGGCACCATGACCTTCAAGAAGGCTTTGTGTGACCTAGGGTCAAGTGTAAACCTCATGCCTCTCTCTGTAATGGAGAAGCTAGGGATCTTTGAGGTACAAGCTGCAAGAATCTCACTAGAGATGGCAGACAACTCAAGAAAACAAGCTTATGGACTTGTAGAGGATGTTCTGGTAAAGATTGAAGACCATTACATCCCTGCTGATTTCATAGTCCTAGAGACTGGGAAGTGCATGGATGAATCCATCATCCTTGGCAGACCCTTCCTAGCCACAACAAAGGCTGTGATTGATGTTGATAGAGGTGAACTGATCATTCAAGTGAATGAAGAATCCTTTGTGTTTAAGGCTCAAGGATATCCCTCTGTCACCATGGAGAGGAAGCATGAAGAGCTTCTCTCAATTCAGAGCCAAACAGAGCCCCCACAGTCAAACTCTAAGTTTGGTGTTGGGAGGCCCCAACCAACTTCTAAGTTTGGTGTTGAACCCCCACATTCAAACTCTAAGTTTGGTGTTGGGAGGTTCCAACATTGCTCTGAGCGTCTGTGAGGCTCTATGAGAGCCCTCTGTCAAGCTACTGACATTAAAGAAGCGCTTGTTGGGAGGCAACCCAATGTTATATTTTATCTATTTTCCTTTGTTATTTTATGTTTCCTGTAGGTTGATGATCATGAGAAGTCACAAAATCAATTGAAAAAGCAAAAACAGATTGAAAAACAGGAAGAAAAACAACACACCCTGGATGAAGATCCTGCTGGCGTTTAAACGCCAGTAAGGGTAGCAGTTGGTCGTTTAATGCCCAGTCTGGCACCATTCTGGGCGTTTAACGCCAGAAAGGGGCACCAGACTGGCGTTAAATGCCAGAAAAGGGCAAGAACTTGGCGTTAAACACCAGAAATGGGCACCAGCCCGGTGTTTAACGCCAGAATTGGCACATAGTGCATTTTCGCATAATACTTGGTGCAGGGTTGAATTTTCCTTGACACCTCAGGATCTGTGGACCCCACAGGATCCCCACCTACCCTACCACCCTCTCTCTTCTTCTTCACCCATTCACCAATCACCTCAACACCTCTTTCCCAAAAACCCTTTACCTATCAAATCCCATCTTTCTCTTCACCACTCACACCCATCCTTCATAAAACCCCACCTACCTCACCATTCAAATTCAAACCACTTTCCCACCCAAACCCACCCATAATGGCCGAACCCTACCCCTCTCTTCACCCCTATATAAACCCATCTTCACTCCTTCATTTTCACACACACTAAACACTACTTCTCCCCTTTTGGCCGAACCACAAAGCCACCTACATCTCCTCCATTTCTTCTTCTTCTACTCTCTTCTCTCTTCTTTTGCTCGAGGACGAGCAACCCTTTTAAGTTTGGTGTGGCAAAAGCATTGCTTTTTGTTTTTCCATAACCATTTATGGCATCCAAGGCCGGAGAAACCTCTAGAAAGAGGAAAGGGAAGGCAAAAGCTTTCACCTCCGAGTCATGGAAGATGGAGAGATTCATCTCAAGGGTGCATCAAGACCACTTCTATGAAGTTGTGGCCTTGAAGAAGGTGATCTTTGAGGTCCCTTTCAAACTCAAAAAGGGTCAACTTTGATCAAAGGTTGGACCAAGTCCTCACTAACATTTGTGAAGAGGGCGCCCAATGGAAGAGAGATTCAAGAGGGAAGCCAGTTCAATTGAGAAGGCATGACCTCAAGCCCGTGGCTAGAGGATGGTTGGAGTTTATCCAACGCTCAATCATTCCCACTAGCAACCGGTCCGAAGTTACTATAGACCGGGCCATCATGATTCATAGTATCATGATTGGAGAGGAAGTGGAAGTTCATGAGGTTATAGCCCAAGAACTCTATAAGGTGGCGGACAAGTCCTCTACCTTGGCAAGGTTAGCCTTTCCTCATCTCATTTGTCACCTCTGTTATTCAGTTGGAGTGGACATAGAAGGAGACATCCTCATTGATGAGGACAAGCCCATCACTAAGAAAAGGATGGAGCAAACAAGAGACCCCACTCATCATGAAATCCCTGAGATACCTCAAGGGATGCACTTTCCTCCACAAAACTATTGGGAGCAAATCAACACCTCCCTAGGAGAATTGAGTTCCAACATGGGACAACTAAGGGTGGAGCATCAAGAACATTCCATCCTCCTCCATGAAATTAGAGAAGATCAAAGAATCATGAGAGAGGAGCAACAAAGACAAGGAAGAGACATTGAGGAGCTCAAGCACTCCATAAGACCTTCAAGAGAAAGAACAAGCCGCCATCACTAAGGTGGACCCGTTCTTTAATCTCCTTGTTCTTTATTTTTCTGTTTTTCGAATTTTATGCTTATGTTTATCCATGTTTGTGTCTTATGATCATTAGTGTCTTAGTGTCTATGCCTTAAAGTTATGAATGTCCTATGAATCCATCACCTCTCTTAAATAAAAAATGTTCTTAATTGAAAAAGAGAAGAATTGCATGAATTTTGAATTTTATAACAGATTAATTATTTTGATGTGGTGGCAACACTTTTGTTTTATGAATGTATGCTTGAACAGTGCATATGTCTTTTGAATTTGTGGTTCATGAATGTTAAAATTGTTGGCTCTTGAAAGAATGATGAAAAAGGAGACATGTTACTAAGTATCTGAAAAATCATAAAAATGATTCTTGAAGCAAGAAAAAGCAGTGAATACAAAAAAAAAGAGAAGAAAAAAAATGAAAAAAAAGAGAAAAAAGGGAGAAAGAAAAAGAAAGAAAAAGAAAGAAATAAAGCTGTGATCCAAGGCAAAAAGAGTGTGCTTAAGAACCCTGGACACCTCTAATTGGGGACTCTAGCAAAGCTGAGTCACAATCTGAAAAGGTTCACCCAATTATGTGTCTGTGGCATGTATGTATCCGGTGGTAATACTGGAAGACAGAGTGCTTTGGGCCACGGCCAAGACTCATAAAGTAGCTGTGTTCAAGAATCATCATACTTAACTAGGAGAATCAATAACACTATCTGGATTTTGAGTTCCTAAAGAAGCCAATCATTTTGAATTTCAAAGGATAGAGTGAGATGCCAAAACTGTTCAGAGGCAAAAAGCTAAAAGCCCCGCTCATCTAATTAATACTGATCTTCATAGATGTTTTTGGAATTCATTGCATATTTTCTTCTTTTTATCTTATTTGATTTTCAGTTGCTTGGGGACAAGCAACAATTTAAGTTTGGTGTTGTGATGAGCGGATGATTTGTACGCTTTTTGGCATTGTTTTTAGTATGTTTCTAGTAGGATTTAGTTAGTTTTTAGTATATTTTTATTAGTTTTTAATTAAAATTCACTTTTCTGGACTTTACTATGAGTTTGTGTGTTTTTCTGTGATTTCAGGTATTTTCTGGCTGAAATTGAGGGACCTGAGCAAAAATCTGATTCAGAGACTGAAAAGGACTGCAGATGCTGTTGGATTCTGACCTCCCTGCACTCGAAGTGGATTTTCTGGAGCTACAGAAGCCCAATTGGCGCGCTCTCAACGGCGTTGGAAAGTAGACATCCTAGGATTTCCAGCAATATATGATAGTCCATACTTTGCCCAAGATTTGATGGCCCAAACCGGCGTTCAAAGTCACCTTCAGAATTCCCAGCGTTAAACGCCGGAACTGGCACCAAAGTGGGAGTTAATTGCCCAAACTGGCACAAAAACTGGCGTTTAACTCCAAGAAGAGTCTCTACATGAAAATGCTTCAATGCTCAGCCCAAGCACACACCAAGTGGGCCCGGAAGTGGATTTTTATGTCATTTACTCATCTTTGTAAACCCTAGGCTACTAGTTCTCTATATATAGGACCTTTTGCTATTTGTATTTTCATCTTTTGATCACTTTAGATCTCTAGATTATCTTTGGACGTCTAGTTCTTAGATCATTGGGAGGCTGGCCTCACGGCCATGCCTAGACCTTGTTCTTATGTATTTTCAACGGTGGAGTTTCTACACACCATAGATTAAGGTGTGGAGCTCTGCTGTACCTCGAGTATTAATGCAATTACTATTGTTCTTCTATTCAATTCAGCTTGTTCTTGTTCCAAGATATCACTTGTTCTTCAACTTGATGAATGTGATGATCCGTGACACTCATCATCATTCTCACCTATGAACGTGTGACCGTCAATCACCTCCGTTCTACCTTAGATTGGGTAGATATCTCTTGGGTTCTTTAACCGGAATCTTCGTGGTATGAGCTAGAATTGATGACTGCATTCAAGAGAATCCGGAAGGTCTAAACCTTGTCTGTGGTATTCTGAGTAGGATTCAATGATTGAATGACTGTGACGAGCTTCAAACTCGCGATTGTGGGGCGTTAGTGACAGATGCAAAAGAATCACTGGATTCTATTCCGACATGATCGAGAACCGACAGCTGGATAGCCGTGCCGTGACAGGGTGCGTTGAACATTTCCACTGAGAGGATGGGAGGTAGCCACTGACAACGGTGAAACCCTTGCATACAGCTTGCCATGGAAAGGAGTAAGAAGGATTGGATGAAGACAGTAGGAAAGCAGAGAGACGGAAGGGACAAAGCATCTCCATTCGCTTATCTGAAGTTCTCACCAATGAATTACATAAGTACCTCTATCCTTATCTTTATGTTTTATTCATATATCATCCATAACCATTTGAGTCTGCCTGACTGAGATTTACAAGGTGACCATAGCTTGCTTCATACCAACAATCTCCGTGGGATCGACCCTTACTCGCGTAAGGTTTATTACTTGGACGACCCAGTGCACTTGCTGGTTAGTTGTGCGAAGTTGTGTTTATGCCATGGTATTGAGCACCAAGTCTTTGGGGCCATTACTAGGGATTATTTGAGTTGTGAAAAGTATTGATCACAATTTCGTGCACCAGTGAGCAAAGGGGGTTCATCCTCCCAAGTCTCATTACCAAATAACTTGTCATTTAGCTTCATGATTGCTCCAAGGTATTTAGCAACTTGCTCTTCAGTGACATCTTCATCCTCTTCAGAGGAAGAATACTCATCAGAGCTCATGAATGGCAGAAGTAATTCCAATAGAATCTCTATGGTCTCAGTGTGAGCCTCAGATTCCCATGGTTCCTCATTAGGGAACTCATTGGAGGCCAGTGGACGTCCATTGAGGTCTTCCTCAGTGGTGATCACTGCCTCTTCCTCCTCTCCAAGTTCGGTCATGTGGGCCATGTTAATGGCCTTGCATTCTCCTTTTGGATTCTCTTCTGTATTGCTTGGAAGAGTACTAGGAGGGAGTTCAGTAATTTTCTTGCTCAGCTGTCCCACTTGTGCCTCCAAATTCCTAATGGAGGACCTTGTTTCGGTCATGAAACTTTGAGTGGTTTTGATTAGATCAGAGACCATGGTTGCTAAGTCAGAGTGGCTCTACTTAGAATTCTCTGTCTGTTGCTGAGAAGATGATGGAAAAGGCTTTCCATTGCTAAACCTGTTTCTTCCATCATTATTGTTGTTGAAACCTTGTTGAGATCTCTGTTGATCCTTCCATGAGAGATTTGGATGATTTCTCCATGAAGAATTATAGATGTTTCCATAGGGTTCTCCCATGTAATTCACCTCTTCCATTGAAGGGTTCTCAGGATCATAAGCTTCTTCTTCAGATGAAGCATCCTTAGTACTGCCTGGTGCAGCTTGCATTCCAGACAGACTTTGAGAGATCATATTGACTTGCTGAGTCAATATTTTGTTCTGAGCCAATATGGCATTCAGAGTATCAATCTCAAGAACTCCTTTCTTCTGATTCGTCCCATTGTTCACAGGATTCCTTTCAAAAGTGTACATGAATTGGTTATTTGCAACCATTTCAATGAGTTCTTGAGCTTCTGCAGGCGTCTTCTTCAGATGAAGAGATCCTCCAGCAGAGCTATCCAATGACATCTTGGACAATTCAGACAGACCATCATAGAATATACCTATGATGCTCCATTCAGAAAGCATGTCATAGGGACATTTTCTGATTAATTGTTTGTATCTTTCCCAAGCTTCATAGAGGGATTCTCCATCCTTCTGTCTGAAGGTTTGGACTTCCACTCTAAGCTTACTCAATTTTTGAGGTGGAAAGAACTTTGCCAAGAAGGCATTGACTAGCTTTTCCCAAGAGTTCAGGCTTTCTTTAGGTTGTGAGTCCAACCATATCCTAGCTTTGTCTCTTACAGCAAAAGGGAATAGCATAAGTCTGTAGACCTCAGGGTCAACCCCATTGGTCTTGACAGTGTCACAGATTTGCAAGAACTCAGCTAAAAACTGATGAGGATCTTCCAATGGAAGTCCATGAAACTTGCAATTCTGTTGCATTAGAGAAACTAATTGAGGCTTAAGCTCATAGTTGTTTGCTCCAATGGCAGGGATAGAGATGCTTCTCCCATAGAAGTCGGGAGTAGGTGCAGTAAAGTCACCCAGCACCTTCCTTGCATTGTTGCCATTGTTGTTGTTTTCGGCTGCCATGGGTTCTTCTTCTTTGAAGATTTCTGTTAGGTCCTCTACAGAGAGTTGTGCCTTAGCTTCTCTTAGCTTTCGCTTCAAGGTCCTTTCAGGTTCAGGGTCAGCCTCAACAAGAATGCTTTTGTCTTTGCTCCTGCTCATATGAAAGAGAAGAGAACAAGAAAATATGGAATCCTCTATGTCACAGTATAGAGATTCCTTGAGGTGTCAGAGGAAAAGAAAAGTAGAAGGAAGAAGTAGAGAAATTCGAACTTATCAAGAAAGATGGAGTTCGAATTGTGTATTGAGGAGGAGTGTTAGTCCATAAATAGAAGGATGTGAGAAGAGGGGAAGAAATTTTCGAAAATAAATTAAAAAGATTTTAAAAACATTTTGAAAAATACTAATTGATTTTCGAAAACTAAGAGTGGAAAAGAAATCAAGTGATTTTTGAAAAAGATTTTGAAATTAGAAATAAAAAAGATATGATTGAAAACTATTTTGAAAAAGATGTGATTAAAAAGATATGATTTAAAAGTTATGGTTTTAAAAAGATATGATTGAAAAGAGATGATTGAAAAACAATTTAAAAAGATTTGATTTTGAAAATTAATAACCTGCCTAACAAGAAAGATATGATTCAGACATTAAACCTTTCTCAACAGAAAAGGCAACATACTCTGAGATGTTGAATCAAATCATTAATTGTTAGCAAGTATTTTTGAAAATGAAAGAAATTGATTTTGAAAACATATGACTGAAAATATATGATTTGAAAAGATTTGATTTTGAAAGATTTTGAAAACTTGAAAAAAAAATTGAATTAAAAACAAAATCTTCCCTCTTGTGCCATCCTGGTGTTAAACGCCTAGAATGGTATCCATTCTAGCGTTTAACGCCCAAAACACTACCCTTTTGGGCGTTAAACGCCCAGCCAGGCACCCTGGCTGGCGTTTAAACGCCAGTTTTCCTTCCTCACTGGGCGTTTTGAACGCCCAGCTTTTTCTGTGTAATTCCTCTGCTGTATGTTCTGAATCTTCAATTTTCTGTATTATTGACTTGAAAAGACACAAAATAAAAATTTTTTGGATTTTTTTTAATGATGAGGAATAATCAAAATGTAACTAAAATCAAATAAACAATGCATGCAAGACACCAAACTTAGAAGTTTGTATACTACTGACACTAACAAAATGAGAATGCATATGAGAAACAACAAAACACACAAGACAAGAGAATTTAAAGATCAGAACAAGGAAATCATCAAGAACAACTTGAAGATCAATTAAGACACATGAATGAATTCGAAAAAATGCAAGAAGAATAGAAACATGCAATTGACACCAAACTTAAAATGAGACACTAGACTCAACAAGAAACATACAATATTTTTGGTTTTTTTTTTATTTTGTAATTTTTTTTGGATTTTTTTCGAAAATTGAAAGAAAATAAGGATATCAAAATTCTTAATGAGAATTCCAAGAATCATGCAATGTTAGTCTAAAGCTTTAGTCTAAAGAAATTAGACATGGCTAGCCAAGCTTCAGCAGGACATTGCATTCAAGAGCTAAATTGATGAGAATCAATTAGCTTTGGTGATGATAAGAACATCACCTTGAAACACTAGAATTCATTCTTCAGAATTTTGAAAAATACCTAATCTAAGCAACAAGATGAACCGTCAGTTGTCCAAACTCAAACAATCCCCGGCAACGGTGCCAAAAACTTGGTGTTATTGCCGGATCAAAACTTGGCACTGTTATTGCAGGGAACAAATGCGAAACTGTAGTTAGGACATTTAATTCCCCGGCAACGGCGCCAAAAACTTGGTGCGCGGAATTGTGATCATCAATGGCGCCATCAACATGGTACGCTCAATTGCAGTCTCAACTCTTTAGCACAACTTCGCACAACTAACCAGCAAGTGCACTGGGTCGTCCAAGTAAGAAACCTTACGCGAGTAAGGGTCGATCCCATGGAGATTGTTGGTATGAAGCAAGCTATGGTCATCTTGTAAATCTCAGTCAGGAAGATTCAAATGGTTATGGATGATATATGAATAAAGCATAAAATAAAGATAGAGATACTTATGTAATTCATTGGTGAGAATTTCAGATAAGCGTATGGAGATGCTTTGTCCCTTCCGTCTCTCTGCTTTCCTACTGTCTTCATCCAATCCTTCTTTCTCCTTTCCATGGCAAGCTGTATGTTGGGCATCACCGTTGTCAGTGGCTACAGTCCCGTCCTCTCAGTAAAAATGTTCAACGCGCTCTGTCACAGCACGGCTAATCATCTGTCGGTTCTCAATCAGGTTGGAATAGAATCCAGTGATTCTTTTGCGTCTGTCACTAACGCCCAGCCTTCAGGAGTTTGAAGCTCGTCACAGTCATTCAATCCTTGAATCCTACTCAGAATACCACAGACAAGGTTTAGACCTTTTGGATTCTCTTGAATGCCGCCATCAATTCTAGCTTATACCACGAAGATTCCGATTAAGGGATCTAAGAGATATC
This sequence comes from Arachis stenosperma, assembly GCF_014773155.1. Taxonomy (NCBI): domain Eukaryota; kingdom Viridiplantae; phylum Streptophyta; class Magnoliopsida; order Fabales; family Fabaceae; genus Arachis; species Arachis stenosperma. The sequence continues at coordinate 20,470,887 of NC_080379.1, forward strand.
CACTCAATCTAAGGTAGAACGGAGGTGGTTGTCAGGCACACGTTCATAGGTGAGAATGATGATGAGTGTCACGGATCATCACATTCATCAATTTGAGGAACAAGTGATATCTTAGAACAAGAATAAGCCGAATTGAATAGAAGAACAATAGTAATTGCATTAATACTCGAGGTACAGCAGAGCTCCACACCTTAATCTATGGTGTGTAGAAACTCCTCCGTTGAAAATACATTAGAACAAGGTCTAGGCATGGCCGTGAGGCCAGCCCCATGATCTAAGATAGCATAAGACCGATCAAAGATAGCTACCAAGATGAGAATACAATAGTAAAAGGTCCTATTTGTAGAGAACTAGTAGCTTAGGGTTTACAAAGATGAGTAAATGACATAAAAATCTACTTTCGGGCCCACTTGGTGTGTGCTTGGGCTAAACATTGAAGCTTCTATGTGTAGAGACTTTTCTTGGAGTTAAACGCCAGCTTTTGTGCCAGTTTGGGCGTTTAATCCCATTCTTGTGCCAGTTCCGGCGTTTAACGCCGGACAGTTTTGAGCTGATTTGGAACGCTAGTTTGGGCCATCAAATCTCAGACAAAGTATGAACTATTATACATTGCTGAAAAGCCCAGGATGTCTACTTTCCAACGCAATTGAGAGCGCGCTAATTGGGCTTTTGTAGCTCAATAAAATCTACTTCGAGTGCAGGGAGGTCAGAATCCAACAACATCCGCAGTCCTTTTCAGCCTCTGAATCAGATTTTTGCTCAGGTCCCTCAATTTCAGCCAGAAAATACCTGAAATCACAGAAAAACACACAAACTCATAGTAAAGTCCAGAAAAGTGAATTTTAACTAAAAATTAATAAAAATATAATAAAAACTAACTAAAACATACTAAAAACAATGCCAAAAAGCGTATAAATTATCCGCTCATCACATACCCATATGACCTTAACCCTTCATTATCCCTTGCAAACCTATTTGAGCCTATTTTTACCCCTCTGTTCTTTATTTTAGTACATCATTAACTCTAAGCGAAAAACAATAATGTCCTTAATTTGAATCCTTGGTTAGCTTAGACTAGTGAAAATGCTTATGAATTAAGTGTGGGGAAAAGTGGGTTTGGAAGCATTTGGTTTGAGAATTGAGTATGTTAGAATTTTCTGAAAATGTGAAAAAAATGTTTAGAACACATTCATGCATTCAATAAATTAATCATATGCATTGAGAAAAACAAATATATATATATATATATATATATATATATATATATATAATAAAGAAAAAAAGAGCAAAATAAGTGAAAGGGGACAAAATGCCCCAAAGTAAGTGTTGGTATCGATGCATATGTACTGAACTCAAATGTAGGATGCATGAATATATGAAAAACACAGTTAATGGATAGTTGGATGTGGGATTACATGGATTGCCCTAAGTTAGGTGGGAAAGTTTATGTTAATTAAGGATTCAAATTTTAGTCCACTTGGCCAAATACAATCCTACCTTGACTCTAACCCCATACCCTTAAAAGACCTCTTGATTTGTGTATTGGTGCATTAAATTTTTGTTGATTGGTAGATGAAGAGCAAGTCTTAGAAAGCAAGATTAGTAGAGAATTGAGAGAATCGAATCTCAAACACTTGAGCGATTAGAGTGATATACACTACCAGTGAAGGTTCGATGCTCGATTCCTTGTTCCCGGCTTTCATGAGCTATTTTCTTCTGCAAGTTTACTTGTACTTTATTTTGTGATTTGAATTAGTGAGATCCAGTTCATGTTTATTCTTGGAGATTTATTTACTCTTAACGAAGTAGGTAGAAACATTTTGCATTTAGTTGCATTCATAGGTTGCATCTCATACATTCTATCATTCCTCTTCATTCCTTTATAGCTTCTCTTGAGCTTAGCATGAGGACATGCTAATGTTTAAGTGTGGGGAGGTTGATAAACCCAGATTTCATGGTTTATCTTGTGCTCAATTGAGTGGTTTTTATCAACTCTTTACCCACTTATTCATACTATTCGCATGTTTTACATTTGCCTTCCTAATTATGTGCTTTGATTGAAAACATGTTTCTTTGGACTTATATTTACTTATTATTAATCCTCTCTTATTACCATTAGATGCCTTGATATGTGTGTTAAGTATTTTCAGATATTATAAGGCAGGAATGGCTTGGAGGATGGGAAGGAAGCATGCAAAAGTGGAAGGAATACAATAAGATTGGAGAAATTGCTAAGCTGTCCAGCATGACCTCTTCGCACTCAAACGGCTATAACTTTAGCTACAGAGGTCCAAACGATGCAGTTCCAGTTGCGTTGGAAAGCTAACGTCCGGGGCTTTGATTTAATATATAATTTGTTATAGCTGCCTCGACGCCAGGCGACGCGAACGCGTGAGTCACGCGGACGCGTGACCTGGCAGGAACGCAACCCGCGCGGCTGCGTGAGCCATGCAGCCGTGTCACTTTTCCGCCACTTGTACAGACCAGAAAGCACTGGAAGTGATTTCTGGGCTGTTTCTAACCCAGTTTTCGGCCCAGAGAACACAGAATAGAGGTTATGAAGTGGAGGAATGCATCCATTGAGAGAGCCTCGGAATTTCTATCACTTTTGATGATTTAGATCTAGTTTGGAGGGAGGTTCTCTCCTCTCTCTCTTAGGATTAGGATTTAGGACTTCTCTTAGTTGTAAGAGTGACTCTCAATCCCAGGTTCTTTATTTTTATTTATCCCAATTTAATTTATGAACTCTTCTATGTTACAGATTACTCTTTTAAATTAATGTTATTTGAGATATTTCAGATCTATGATTGCTTTCTTTAATTTATGTTGTTGGTGCTTATCCAAATTATTTTCATTCGAGTAGATAGTTTTCCTTTTGGCTTTGGTTAAATAACTGGTGACTCTTGAGTTATCAAACTCATTGTTAATTGAAAATTAGAATTCATCCACTTAACTTACCTTCATAGTTAGTGGTTAACAAAGTGGAAGAAAAATCCAATTCTCATCACAATTGATAAGGATAACTAGGATAGGACTTCTAGTTCTTGTACCTTGCCAAAGGTTTATTTTACAGTTATTATTATTATATTTTACTTGTCATATAACATATTTCCACCTTACTTCCATAATCCCAATTTTACCCTTTTCATAGCCAATAATAAGAACATACCTCCCTGCAATTCCTTGGGAAGACGACCCGAGGTTTAAATACTCGGTTAACAATTTTTAAAGGGGTTTGTTACTTGTGACAACCAAAACGTTTGCACGAAGGGATTTCTGTTAGTTTAGAAACTATATCTACAACGCGACTATTTTTATAAATTCTTTACTAGCAAAAATCCCAACGTCAACGGGTTCTGTAATATTTCCTGGATGAGGCTTCTATTGTTGCCGCCTGGTTTGGTGCTGGCTAGTTTCGAGAGTGCGTCAGCTCGGACATTTTGTTCGTGGGGGATGTGGCAGATCTTATATTCCCCGATTTTTCCGAGCTGTTCTTTGGTCTTATCCAAACACTTTTTCATGATGGGATCTTTGGCTTGGTAGCTCCCTGTTATTTGTGATGTGACCACTTGTGAATCGCTTTAAATGTTGAGTTTTTGAGCTCCCACCTCTTCAGCAAGCTTTAACCCAGCTAACAATGCTTCGTATTACGCCTGGTTATTTGAGGCCGGGAACCCGAACTTGAGGGAGAGATCGACTTGGGTTCCTTGGTTGCTTTCTATTATTATGCCTGCGCCGCTTCCAGCTTTATTTGAAGAACCGTCCACATAGAGATTCCATTCTGTGAGGGTTTCCAGGATATCTGTGAATTCTGCGATAAAGTCGGTCAGATACTGTGATTTGATGGCCGTCCGAGCTTCATATTAGAGGTCGAATTCTGACAGTTCGACTGCCCATTGTAAAATTCTGCCTGCTAAATCTGTTTTCTGCAATATTCCTTTTAGGGGCTGGTTAGTTCGAACCTTAATGGTGTGAGCCTGGAAGTAAGGTCGGAGTCGTCGGGATGTTAAAATGAGAGTATAGGCGAATTTTTCTATTTTCTGGTAGTTCAGCTCGGATCCTTGTAGTGCTTTGCTGATGAAGTATACGGGTTGTTGTCCATTCTTGTCTTCTCTGACTAGTGCTGAGGCTATTGCCTGGCTTCCTACTGCGAGATATATTATGAGTGGTTCTCCTTCTCGTGGTCGAGATAGGATAGGTGGCCGTCCTAAGAACTTCTTAAAGTCTTAGAAGGCTTGCTCACATTCTGTTGTCCATTCGAACTATTTTCCCTTTCTTAAAGTAGCATAGAAGCGGAGAGATCTTATCGCAGCTCCTGCTAGGAATCGGGATAGGGCGGCCAATCTCCCATTGAGTTGCTGTACTTCTTTGACACAGGTTGGGCTCTTCATGTTGAGTATGGCCTGACACTTGTCTGGATTTGCTTCAATTCCTCTTTGTGTGAGCATGAAACCTAAGAATTTGCCCGCCTCTACTGCAAAGGTGCATTTCGCGGGATTGAGTCGCATGTCATGCTTTCTTATGGTGTCAAACACTTGGGCCAGATCGAACAATAATGTCTCTTCGCTTTGTGTTTTTATTAGCATGTCGTCCACGTAGACTTCCATGACCTTTCCGATGTGATCCGAGAAGACTTTATTCATTAGCCTTTGATAAGTAGCTCCTGCGTTCTTGAGACCGAAAGGCATCACAATGTAGCAGTAGTTTGCTTTCGGTGTTAAGAACGAGGTCTTTTCTTGATCTGGTGGTTACATGGGGATTTGGTTGTACCCCGAGTAAGCGTCCATTAACGAGAGATATCTATATCCGGAGGAAGCATCTACCAGAGCGTCAATACTTGGGAGTGGATATGGATCTTTTGGACAAGCTTTGTTGAGATCGGTGTAATCGGTGCACATTCGCCACTTCCCATTTGATTTTTTCACCAAGACGACGTTGGCTAGCCATAGTGGGTATTTGACTTCTCTTATGAATCCTGCTTCCAGTAGTGCTTGTACTTGCTCTTTCACAGCCTGGGATCGCTCTGGCCCGAGTTTTCTTCATCTCTGCTGTACCGGCCAAGATCCTGGATAGACCGTCAACTTATGGCTCATTAGCTTAGGGTATATTCCTGGCATGTCTGCGGCTTTCCACGCGAAAAGATCAACATTATCTCGTAAGAATTGTATTAGTAATTCTTTTGAATCTTCTCTTAGGATTGTGCCGATATTGGTTGTTTTTTCCGAAGAATCCCCGATCTGAATCTTCTCTATCGCACCTTCTGGTTGTGGACGAAGCTCTTCTCGTTGTTGGGCTCCGCCCAGCTCGATTGTGTGGAACTCTTCTCCTCTGCCTCTGAGATTTGGGCTTTCGTTATAACAGCGACGTGCCATCTTTTGATCTGCTTTTATCGTGGCTATTCCTTTCGTAGTGGGGAATTTCATACATAGATGTGGGGTCGAGACTATCGCGCCAAGTTGGTTGAGTGTTGTCCGACCTATTAGAGCATTGTAAGTTGAACTTACATCGACCACGATGTAGTCTATTCTGAGGGTCCTGGATTGGTTCCCTTTTCCGAAGGTTGTATGTAGTGGTATGTATCCCAGCGGTTGAACCGGGGTATCTCCTAATCCGAACAAACTGTTTGGATATGCTTTAAGTTCTTTCTCTTCTAAGTCGAGTTTATCAAAGGCTGTTTTGAATAAGATATCGGCGGAACTCCCTTGGTCTATTAAGGTGCGGTGTAGATTGGCATTTGCCAATATGATGGTGATGACCATGGGATCGTCGTGTCCTGAGATAATGCCGGAGGCGTCCTCTTTAGTGAATGTTACTGCCGGGATGTTGAGTGCTTCCTCCTTTCCCTCGACATGATATACTTCTTTGAGATATCTTTTGCGAGATGATTTGGAGATCCCACCTCCTGCGAATCCGCCATGTATCATGTGGACATGTCTCTCTGGTGTCCGAGGCGATTGTTCAATTCGCTCGGTATCTTCATCCCTTCGTCTCTTTCTTTGATCATCATCTCGGGTGGCCAGAAATCGATCTAATTTTCCTTCTCTCACTAATTTCTCTATGATATTTTTTAAGTCGAAGCATTCATTTGTGGCGTGTCCACGGACTTGATGGTATTCACAATATTCCTTCCGGTTTCTTCCTCCCTTTTTTCCTTTGAGTGGCCGAGCTGGGGGAATTTTTTCTGTATGGCAGACTTCTTTGTATATCTCGACCAGGGATGCCCTGAGAGGAGTGTAATTGTGGTATTTTTTTGTTTTCTCCCCTTGTCGATCTTCTTTTCTCTTGGATTCATTGTCTTTGTCTCGGTAGGAGGTCCCCGATTTTGAGGTCTCTCCTAACCGAGCGTTTTCTTCCATGTTGATATATTTTTCTGCTCATTCCTGTACTTCGTCTAAGGAGGTCGGGTACTTCTTTGATATAGATTGGCTAAAAGGTCCTTCTTGCAGGCCGTTGATGAGTCCCATGATGGCGGCTTCTGTTGGTAAACTTTGTATGTCTATGCACGTTTTGTTGAATCTTTCCATGTAGTTGCAGAGGCTCTCCCGATCTCCTTGTTTGATCCCTAGTAAGCTGGGGGCGTGCTTGGCCTTATCTTTCTGAATGGAGAATCTAGCTAGGAATTTTTTAGCTAGGTCATCAAAGCTTGAGATGGACTTTGGGGGTAGGTTGTCGAACCATCGGATTGCTGTCTTTGTGAGAGTTGTTGGAAAGGCTTTATAGCGAACAACATCTGGGGCGTCGGTAAGGTACATTCTGCTTCTGAAGCTGCTGAGGTGGTGGTTGGGGTCCGTGGTGCCATCGTATAGGGTCATATCTGGGAGTTTGAAGTCTTTTGGAATTTTAGTTTTCATGATTTCCCTGGTGAACGGGTCTTGCTCTTTGCGTGAATTTTCTTCAGGATTGGCCCGGGGGACTTTTAATTTAAGATCGGCTTCCAATTGCTGTAGTTTTTCTTCCAATTCTTGACGTCGCCGCACCTCTCTTTGTAGATCTTTTCCGATTTCTCGTTGTTGTTGGGTTTCTTTTTCAAGTTGTTTTAGGCGATCTATGAGCGTTTCTATTGCCCCGGAATTTGGTGAGTCTTTGTCCTTGTTGGTTTTCGGGGTATCTTGTAGCGTGACATCCGCGTTCTTGTGCGGTGTTCTATCTTCCAGACCTGAATCATGGTCGTTGTCATGGTCGTCCGCCATGGTGATGGGATGACTTCCAGGTTCCCCGGCAACGGCGCCAATGTTCTGAGGGTTACCTGAAACTGTAGGTCGATCTCGGACGAGATCTTCTGTGCTGGTCGGAGCCGACGTGTCCGGCAGGTGTATAGCGGCCAGAGCTGGTGTGTCCGACTTGTTAGACTTGGTGATGGTGCTGATCCTTCGTCCCCGAAGGGTGGGGGGTACCTGCAAGGGACTCCGATGCTTAAGTTAGCAAGGGTATTAAGCAGGTATTGAGTAGAATCAGAGTATGAGTTATACCTGGGTGCTCCAGTGTATTTATAATGGTGAGATGTGACCTTCTGTGGATAAGATAAGTTAGTTATCTTATCTTATCCTTATCTTATCTTGAGATGAGGTCATCTTATCTTCAAAGGAATCGCCCTTCTCCCTGTAGGCTTGGGCTGCCCTTGGATTTGGGACGTGTTCCTCTATTTGGGTCCTTTGTTTGGGCTTTCCTGTGACTTGGCCGAGCTCTTTGAGAAGAGGTCGGGTTGTCCAGACCTAATGAGGTCGGTCGCTTTGTCTGTCGAACATCCCGAGTCGGACAGCTCGACCCAGGGTATGAACACTTATCCTTATAGAGATATGCTTTGATGCTGACATTATCGAAAAGAAAAAAAAAAGATTTAAAAGGACATGATTTGATCTTCAGTTTTTAAAATTCGATGTAACATGTTTATACATATGTCAATTTTTTTAAAATATGGCATTAGTTGAATACCTATTTTTTGAATTGATTTTTGAATTTTTTTGATATAATGGTTTAGGATTTACAATATAAATATTTATGTACAGGAATTTTGTTAATTGATGAATTGACATTTGAATTAGTTTTGCTGTAAACATCATTAACTGTATGCATCCAGATCATTTTGTATATACAAGTTGAAACTAAGTTGTTGCAGATTGAATGGACTAGGAGTTTTGTTCTTAGAAAGGACTTTCTCAAATGTGGAGACTTGCAAAGTGCAAGGCTTTATGTTCATGTGAAGTCGGCACTTGGTAGAACTTTCACAAACATTGCAATGTGGATTTTCTGTCCATTCAATGGACCAGCCACTCTTAAAATTGGAATAAAAAACATACCTTCTAAGAATTGACTTTCAATTAAGGTTTGGTGCTATTCATTTGATATTATTTGTTATTGTTGATTTGGATTTTTATTAAAAATCTTAGTGTTTTTTCTGATGTTACAACTTATCATATCTTCTAGAAAAATATTTTGTTGTGACAAAGACGGTGTGAGAATGCATTGTATTCCCTACTCACTTTTGGTGCTCGTCACTTGGCATCAGTTGCAATGGCAAAGATCATATCCAAGGGAGATGGAATATCTGTTTATGCTAGAGCAAGCAGCCTTTAGGAATTTTTTTCTGATGGTTCTTGTTACCATAAGGAAAATTCATTTCTTCAATATACTTGCTTTTAAGTTTTTGTGAGTCAAATTGGTTCTCTTGTTTGAGGAACTATATAGAACTCAATTTTTATAAACAATTTTAGTTATTATTCTATCAATGATTCTTGTTACCATGTGCTATATGAAAGTTCTTTCATTATGTTGGTCATAATAAATACTTGAGGGATTAAAATTGAATTTTATATTATACTTATTACTACTATTATTTCTGTTTCATTTTATTCATTACTTTTTTTTGTATATTCTTAAGATAAGGTATTTTAAAAGTCAAAAAAATAAAGAGAAGGTATTTTTGGTACAATTTGTACATAAATAAGAAAAAAAATTATAGTGATAAAATAAAAGGGATTATAGGAATAATCATTAAATAGGGATTATAGGAATATCTTTCATTGAATATTTATAATTTCTCTGAATTTTCAATTAGGTTCCTATACTTTTTTCTTTTCAATTAGGTATGTAGCGAAAAAATAACAAAAAATAACAATTCAGTAGGTATGTAGCGAAAAAATAACAAAAAAATTATATAAAATTCGATCTCACATTTTAAAATTTTTAAGTTTGACAAAGGTAGCGAAAATCGAGATTTTACGTAGAATAAAAAAGATAATTAAAAATCGTAGAACGTAAAATCGTAAAACGAAATGTAAGATTTTATTAAATATATAAATTTATTAATATAAATTATAGGAGCAATATAATATGATAAAATTAAGTAATTTAAATAAAAAAAATTTAAATTTGACAAAAAATATCAGAAATAATAACATAATAATAAAATAAACCTAAAGTAGCATAAATAATATATAACAAAATGCAATATTTGTAAAGTTCAAAGATAAAAATATAAATTAGCCACAAGTCTAATATGCAACATCACAAATATAGCATATATAACATAACATCATCCTAAAAAATATAAAAACTAGAACAATTCATTAACATCATAATCATCATGTTCTCCAACATTTTGATTTCCATTAGAAAGAAAGTTGAGATGCTCATTGAAAACATCATCAAGAAGAGGAATCTCCAAATCAATCAAAGGTCTCTCATCTTTACCTCCATCTTATTGAGGGGCTAAGTATAACTATCATTTTGTGTATCAAACTCTTCCAAATTTTCCATCATATTTTCATCTTCCACAATCCATTCTTTATCTGAATCTAAGCCTTCAAGAGTATAGTGGTGCACGAAATTGTGATCACTACAACTTCGCACAACTAACCAGCAAGTGTACTGCGTCGTCCATGTAATAAACCTTATGCGAGTAAGGGTCGATCCCACAGAGATTGTTGGTATGAAGCAAGCTATGGTCACCTTGTAAATCTTAGTCAGGCAGACTCAAATGGGTATAGATGATGAATGAAACATAAAGATAAAGATAGAGATACTTATGCAATTCATTGGTGAGAATTTCAGATAAGCGAATGGAGATGCTTTGTCCCTTCCGTCTCTCTGCTTTCCTACTGTCTTCATCCAATCCTTCTTACTCCTTTCCATGGCAAGCTTATGCAAGGGTTTCACCGTTGTCAGTGGCTACCTCCCATCCTCTCAGTGGAAATGTTCAACGCACCCTGTCACGGCACGGCTATCCATCTGTCGGTTCTCAATCAGGCCAGAATAGAATCCAGTGATTCTTTTGCGTCTGTCACTAACGCCCCGCCCTCAGGAGTTTGAAGCACGTCACAGTCATTCAATCATTGAATCCTACTCAGAATACCACAGACATGGTTTAGACCTTCCGGATTCTCTTGAATGCCGCCATCAGTTCTTGCCTATACCACGAAGACTCTGATCTCACAGAATGGCTGGCTCGGTTGTCAGGCGAGCGCTCGGTTGTCAGGCGATCAACCATGCGTCGTGTATCAGGAATCCAAGAGATATTCACTCAATCTAAGGTAGAACGGAGGTGGTTGTCAGTCACACGTTCATGGGTGAGAATGATGATGAGTGTCATGGATCATCACATTCATCAAGTTGAAGAACAAGTGATATCTTGGAACAAGAACAAGCTGAATTGAATAGAAGAACAATAGTAATTGCATTAATACTCGAGGTACAGCAGAGCTCCACACCTTAATCTATGGTGTGTAGAAACTCCACCATTGAAAATACATAAGAACAAGGTCTAGGCATGGCCATGAGGCCAGCCCCCCCAATGATCTAAGAACTAGATGTCCAAAGATGATCTAGAGATCTAAAGTGATCAAAAGATGAAAATACAATAGTAAAAGGTCATATTTATAGGGAACTAGTAGCTTAAGAATTACAAAGATGAGTAAATGACATAAAAATCCACTTCCGGGCCCACAGGGTGTGTGCTTGGGCTGAGCAATGAAGCATTTTCGTGTAGAGACTCTTCTTGGAGTTAAACGCCAGCTTCTGTGCCAGTTTGGGCGTTTAACTCCCACTTTGGTGCCAGTTCCGGCGTTTAACGCTGGGAAATCTGAAGGTGACTTTGAACGCCGGTTTGGGCCATCAAATCTTGGGCAAAGTATGGACTATCATATATTGCTGGAAATCCCAGGATGTCTACTTTCCAATGCCATTGAGAGCGCGCCAATTGGGCTTCTGTAGCTCCAGAAAATCCACTTCGAGTGCAGGGAGGTCAGAATCCAACAGCATCTGCAGTCCTTTTCAGTCTCTGAATCAGATTTTTGCTCAGGTCCCTCAATTTCAGCCAAAAAATACCTGAAATCACAGAAAAACACACAAACTCATAGTAAAGTCCAGAAAAGTGAATTTTAACTAAAAACTAATAAAAATATACTAAAAACTAACTAGATCATACTAAAAACATACTAAAAACAATGCCAAAAAGCGTATAAATTATCCGCTCATCATATAGTCAACATTATTTTTTATGGCTTTTTCCTTACCAATCTTAAATTGGTTATCACAAAAACAACGTCATTCATTATGCTTGTCTTCAAACGATTTCTCCTTTTCGTGTAAACCTAATAATATCAAAATTTATTAGCATTTATTTAAAATAAATACATATGCTAAGTGGAAAATAATAGAATTAAATAATTAACTAATTCTATAATTTTAGAAAATAAATCCCTAAACTAGTATCAAATTAAAAGTTTACCATCTCAAAAGTCTGCAAGTCAAGCTCAAGACATGGATAGAAAACTTTTAAATTTTAAGATATTCATCTCCATAAGAATTCCACCATTGTGAAGGTGTTTTGGTTTTGAGAGCATTCTTAACTATATCTCTACCAAAAAATTTAGCCTTACCTTTGAAATCTTCAAGTTGACTACCAAACAATTATAAAATCCTTTCTTAACATCATACTCAACCTTAAAATTAGGACTATAATGAATCTATGGCATGCAAAGGCTTAAAGAGTTGCTTGTCCCATCTTGTATCAATAATATCCCACAAAGGCTTATAACTAAAAAGAACATCGAAATAATGAATTAGACAATTACCTAATTAGTAAATAATTAAATGGCAATACCAAAAAAAATATTTACTTATTACTAGTTTTATTACCTTGTTTCAACACTTTGAAAAGCATCTTTAATCTTTTTTTAGCATGATCAATTTCAGAATACATATATCCCGTAGCTGGTTTTACCTATGAATCCACTATACGGAGCACGTCAAAAAGAGGATACACAACTGGTGCCATCTAATACCCAGGCGTCAAAGATAAAATTTATGGTCGAACGAAGATTGCTAGATATCCTCCAGGTACCATGTTTTTCTAAATGTTTAATTTTTTTAAATGCTCACTTCCCTTATAATTTTTTTATGTTCCAGCTGCTCGACTAACGACCCTAGCGGGCATTGCTCCTAACCCAAAACTGGTCAAGAAAAACTGAGAATTAGATGAGGAAGCTGCCTCCAAGAAATCAAAGTCCAAAATGGGTCAAGGTAGAGGACGATCGAGTGAGGCTACTTTGCCTTCAAAAAAACTGGGAGCTGTCGACATCCTCATGAAACCTATAACATCCTACCATACTTAATCTTATGCTTAAGTCATAAGACTGAGATAGTAAGGTATTACGACCTCTAAATATATATATAATAATAATAATAATAATAATAATAATAATAATAGAGAAAGAGATACTTAACTAGGAGCCTTGAAAAACGGGTAAAACAAGATCGCAAAATTCAAAAGCACAACCCTTAGAAAACGTGGTTACTTGTGTGAGAAGAAAACTAAAGTTCAATAACATATATGTACAGATGATACGAATAGAGGGCTAAGAACACAACATAACTAGCTCCTGACTCAGCTTGCGAAGTCAAGGCTGGTCAGAGAACATATACGTACACACACACACACACACACACACACACACACACACACACACACACACACACATATATATATATATATATATATATATATATATATATATATATATATACGTAATAATAACCCAAAAGAACATGTTCAAACCCTAGTTCTCCTTAAAACCTCTAAGAGGTACATAAACAAAGTATTCTTACATACAAGAGGAGAAACTATACATATATACATCAAAATAACAAAAGGAGTCCCCAAAGTAAACAACTTTGCCGCAGAACCTTCAGACGCTTACCGAGGAGCCACTCGACCTGCATTTGAAAACAACACAATATGGGGGTAAGAACCGGAGGTTCTCAGTATGGTAAAGGTGCCACGCATGTAATATATAAGGTCCTGGGAATGCCAAAGGCAATCTTAGAACTCCAACATACAGTTATAAAACTTAATTTCTAAGCAGAAGCCATGAAAAGAGGAAGGCAATCTAAAACACTCCTAGACTTGCTCACTTTTAAACCTAACATCAACGCCAACCCATTTTACCCTTCCTCCGCTCCTCCGTCAGCCATAAATCATGCAAAGACAAGCAACCAGACAAATTCACACACAAGAAGAAGCAGAAAGAGCAAGTAGCAAGTATAGCAGGTAGCAGGATATATATTTAGTTAGGCAATCTCAGATAATACATAGCAATCAAAACAAACAAATGCGCATGATGCATGCCTGTCCTATGACTGTTGATATCAACTGTCGGTTACGTAGCCATCCCGACATGTTTTCAAGCACAAAATACACCATGGGGAGGAACCCCAAGCTGACACGGGGAAAAGAATGTCCCAAGCTCAATAATATCCATGGGACGAATTCCAAGCTGACATGGGGAGAAGAGACAACACCCCAAGCTGACATGAGGACGGAATACCCCAAGCTGACATGGGAAAGATAGTACCCCAAGCTCAATAATGTTTAATCATTAGTGTACACATGCAACTCCGGCATACTCGCGACATTACTGCACTTTCTCAATAAATACCACAGAAAACTCCCGGCTAACATGGGAAAGACAACGCCCCAAGCTCAGGTTATTCAATCATGTCTTACAATTTATCATTTTCATTTTCAATACTAATTCATGTCTCAATCTCGTCATTCTCCATTTCACTCAACTCATTGATCATACATTTATATTATTCTTGACTAATTAATATCATCAAGTCTCAATTTCTTACATTACTCTCTTCCTTCATCTTATCAAATCAAATACTATCTTCTCCAACTATTAGTTATCTTTCTTCATCTCTAAGTTACCACCGTTTAACTTTAAATGTGTCCTAGAGATAACTTACACACTTTTGCTTACCTACGTTCATGTATACAGTCAAATTTGGACATACCCTTTGGATCTAAATCAAAGTTTTACCGCCTTTATATTAGAATTAAATTTTATAACAGATTCAATAAAAATCTGCTGCTGCATTTAAGAAGATTCAGAAAAATACAGCAGGCAGCTCTGTTTTTGCAAAATCTATAACAAATTCAATTCTAATCTGTTACCCCTAGATTTTGGTGAGGATACACTTTACACCCCTATATTTTTGGAAAAATAAGTTTCAGGTTCATAGCACTTCATTTGGTTAATTAAATGTGAATTGGAATTGCTGCCCTGTTTCTAGTAATTGGTTCTGAATTTTTTGCAAACAGCCTAGCTTCCAAGAGACATAACTAACTCTACAAAGTAGCTATAGACATGAAATTGGTACTCAATTAAAGTAGACTCACAGATATTCAAAATCCTTTTGGAAGAAACTCAAAATTCTATTTAAATCAAAAGTTATAGCGTTTGGAAGTTGGTACTGCAGAACCAGAAAACCAGAAAATTTTGCAGCAACCACTAAACTTGAAAAATTCATATCTTCCAAACCACTTGGCCAAATTCCATAAAATTTTTATGGGGTACTCTTGACTTATAGGAATTTGTTAGGAAAATGGGTTTGTTCGAAAATCATGCCCAGATTATTCCTAGTTTTCGTTTTAAGTTGCTGTCCAAATAGTTTAGAAATTTCTGCAGCAAGACTTTTTAATTTCACTAACCAAATTTAGTCCACTAGGTTTCCAACTTATACTAATCCACCATTTCTCTTATCCATCACCTTATCTACTGAAATTATATTATATCACAACCCTACCCCGAAACCTCAATTCTATGTACCTATCAGAAATCACCATGATTTATATCATACAAGCTCACTTTAAAGCATTAAAATTCTGTACTTCTTTTAACAATAATAAACCAACCAATCAATAGAATTTCAGCAACAACAACAATCTTATTAAATCATCACCACAAAATTAATCAAAATAACCATACCAACAATTCCACATAAACACCACTCAATCTCAACCATATCATTAAATTGCCATAATCATCCATCATCATTATACTAACACACACACACACACACACACACACACACACACACACACACACATATATATATATACATTCAACCCACATTATCAATTACTCAACACATGCCCACATCAACTTGTCCATCAATACCATAAAGACTAATAATTTAACACAATTAATTGTTTCAACTTATCCTATAGTGCTCTAGCCCAAGTTTTCACAAAACCTTACATATTAAACACGCGAAACCTAAACTATAACTTGGCCAATTATGATATTTAGTCCAAGGCAGCCCTCTAAGTCACCACACAGCCCCTCAAGCTTAGAGAAACCCACCAAAATCTTAGCTCCAATCACCACCAAGCCTCCAACATATACACTTATACACCTTGTATGTGTCTCAATCGAACCAAAGTCCACTCATTCCTGAACTCAATTTGATCCTTGAATGGTACTGGGCTTTGTAAAGCTCGTCACTGTGGTTGCGTGGCCGCAAGCGGTGCGACGATCGGAGCTCCGGATCAAAAGTTATCTGGATTTGAATTTGTGGTGAGGGTTTATGAGTTTGCATGTGTTCTTCCCCTTCCTTGGTGTTGCTTCAGCGTTTATGCTGAATGGAAGGAAGAAGAATGCTTCTTCTAAAGTGAATTTGGACCGTTGGATTGGGCTTGAGCCTATTTCGGGTCCGATTTGATCGGTTCGTCTCATTCGGCCCAATCTTGGGCCAAATCCTTTAAAATTGGTGTCAAAATTATCGTTTTAATCAGCTCTATACTATTTTACTATTAAATTTGCATTTCTAATTTTCTTTTATTAAAATTAATTTATTGACTAATTATTCGCTAATTTAGCAGGGTTTAAATCCTACCCACATAATTAGGTATTTTGCCCCCAAAATTTAAGGTTAGTAATTTGAGATAGGCACATTGTGCGTAGTGTGTGCGTGCGCGTCGATGCACTGCACCAAATGTCCAGCCACTTTTCCAATAGTTGTGCCAGAGTTGTGCCAGTTTTGTGCCTGGGGCACAAATGCACCCACGCGTACGCGTGGCTGACGCGTACGCGTAGTTTGGCTATTTTTCAATCCACGCGTCCGCGTGGGCGATGCTTACGCGTCGATGGACCTTGTGGCCATCCACGCGTGCGGGTGAAGGACGCGTGCGCGTGGCCCTGTTTTCATGTCAAAGTTGATTTTTGAGTTTTAAAAGCCAAATCTCATACTTTTACGCCTCTGATCTCATCCCTTATGTATTAAATCATTATGATATGCCTAGCAATAAGAAAGGAGCTAGGGGACGTGGTAACTTGCGAATGAAGCAAGGGAAAAAGTTATGATCAATGATGATCAAAGATGATTATATGAGATATAGAGGATGACGGTGGAAGTACCGTGTATTCCATGAGCCGAAGGGCTATATTTATTGATAAATGGCTGGTTCTTGATTGAACCATGAGTCGGATGGCTGAGTTATTTCCGGGTTATGGCAAAGCCATTATTGATTATGGCTGACTATAAATGCATATATGATTAATGAATGAATGTGTTACATGGATAATAATGGAAAATATTGAAATGTGATGTGTGACCCCGGGTAGTAGGCAGTGGCGTTGTCCACTTGCTCTGGGTTTGAGACGGGAAAGGATGTTTATGATAAATGAGTTTAATTATGGAGTTTTGAATAAATGTGTATTTGTGATACCTGGGTAGTAGTAGTAGTAAGGGAGGTGGTTCATCCCGCTTGCTCCAGGTTAATGTTTGAGATTTGATAACAATGATGATTACTTTTAAACTGAACGAATGTATGTTTTGAGATCCTGGGCAGTAGCAAGGGTTGTGGTTCATCCCACTTGCTCCAGGTCAGAGATTGTGACGCCTGGGTAGTAGCGGTAGTAGTGGTGAATCATTCGCTCCAGGTTGAGCTTTTAAACACCCACATGGGTAGTAGCCGCAGTAGTGGTTATTTCACTGGCTCTGGGTTGAGCGGGTAGTTGCAAGGGGGTTGTAGCTCAAATCTACTTGCTCCGCAAGGGGTGTTTCTGTCCAATGGTTAGCTACTAGGACATGTCGAGTTGGCTATATAACCGACAAATGATATCATCAGCCATATGGCAGGCATACATCATTTGCATATGTTTGAATTGTTTGGGTTTGCCTATTTGTTTTGGATTTCTACATCATATATGTTATGTTACCTAATTATGTGCTACTTGTTCTACTTGTACCTTATTTGTGTATTACTTGCCTGTATTGCTTGTGTTTGAACAACTGAGAGGCCCCTCATGCTGGTGTCGGCGGATGTTGAGGGTTGTTCTTGATAAGATGAATTGATGATGCGATTGCATGATGATGATGATCATTGAATGAGATAATTTGAGTTCCCTGGGTAGACGCAGTGATGTGGTTTCACTAGCTCCAGGTGAGGGTATGATGTATTGATATAGAATTGCTGAGGTAGAACAACTGGTGATGGTTTTGCTTATGATTCTGAGTCTGATTCGTGGAAGAGTCAGCGAGTTGGGAAAACATGTGAAACATGAATTAGATTCAGCACTCCTTTATGACCGTTGTCTATTCATGGATTAGCGAGAACCTATGATAGATAATTAGTAAAGAAGTTTAGGATGCTTAGTGAGTTTTTATTTCAGTGCATTGTATTTATTTGGCACTTTTACCGTACTGGGAACCCATGGGCCCGGGATTCTCATTCCGTATATATCTCTTGTTTTTCAGATATAGGTCCAGGTGCTCAGAAGTGAGGAAATTATCATTGATGCGTAATTGGATTTAGATGATGAGAGAGTGCAAGTTGTCGTGTTTGAGAGATGAGTACTATGATGTTTGATCATAGTGACCTTGGATTTAGATTGAGATTTATAATGATTGGTTTTGAAAGACGAATGTGAAAACCATTAAATTGGCATGCTGATGTGGTACTGAGATTGGTTTGAGGGAACCCGTGACGAGTGGTAAACTCCAATTTTTAGGAGCGGTGCTGTCAAAATTTCCCAAGAATTTGAAAGAGTATTGGTTATAGTTTCGAGAAGGACCTTTGATTTGAATAACTTTAACAAAAAAGATGTGTTTCAAATGCTTTTATAGATTATTAAAGGAAGCCAGATTCTTATGATTTTGTTAGCTTGTTATTCCAAACTCATTTGATTTCTAGAAATGAAAGGGGTTTTTGATTGATGAGTCAGAGACTTTATAACAGCAAGTCATATAGAAATTCGAGGGATTGAGAATAAGAAAGTAAGTTTGGAGGTTATGCTTGGAGTTGAACTGTGATTAGAGGAATTGGCTTGGCAGAGAGTGAGGATAGTGATGGAGTATGATTAAGATGTGGTGATGATCTTTAATTGATTATAGTAATGTGGGATGATGGCTATGATTAACGATGATGGCAATATTATTGATGACATGATTTGAGATTTAATAGGGTGAGAGTTGATGAGGCGATAAAAGTAAGGAACGAGGCTGTTGGTTAGCGTTGAATGAATGACCGAGATCCTCGGAGATAGAAAAATCAGAGCACAGCAACAGAAGCGCACAGAGTAAAAGGACCTTGGAACTGTTATGCGTTGGATATAAAGGCAGACTATGCTCGCGTACTCGCAGTGATGGATGGAATTTTCGAGGGCAAACATTTCTATTAGGGGGGTAGAATGTAATACCCAGCTTAACCAAAATTAATTAAATAATAAGTTAAATAGGAGTGAATATGGTTGGAATATTTGGCAATTTAAATTTGATGATTTAAATATGATATTTGGATTCAGTGAATTTTTCCGAGTCGGAAAACATAGTTTTCTGCGTAAAAGCGTGCAGTGAAATTTTGACCGGCAGTACCGGCTGAGATCTGTCTGGTACTGCAGCTGAGAAAATTGATTATGAATAAATATGATTAAGAAATGAGGAATTATAATTAGGGGAGGTAGAAATATTCAAAGTGCGATTTAGAGCGCTAATCTTAAAGGGTTTTGGCCCAAAATTGGGCCAACGGACAAAAATAAGTGAACCGGGTCTAAGTGGACCCAAGACTCAATATATATAAACATTAGTTATGAGTATTTCAGCTCATTTTACCCTAAAAGAAAGGGTTGGGCGGTGAATTGAGAAGAGAGAAGAGAAGAGAAGAGAAAAAACCTAACTCTCTTTGATCTTCAAATCACCATAACTTGAGCTACGGAGCTCCGATTGACGAGTTGTTTGCAGCCACGCGTTGCTCTTCACATCCTCTACAATTATATCTAAGTTTTGTGGTGAATATTCCATTCATCTCTGCCCACTTTTCGAAATTCTCCACTGTTACACGTTTTTGGGTAGTTAGTGTTGAAAACTTGTGATTTTGGGTGTTTAGGGATATTCCAACATGGATTCTAAGTGGATTATATTGCTACTTCATATGGGCTGAGGTAAGAAGTGCTCAAACCCTTGTGATTTGTCATTTTTATGAGCCCTAGGTTGATGTATGTATGTGAAATTGGTTATGTTAGTGTATTTGGTGATTTTGATGCACAATTGGAGGGTTGCTATTGCTTGTGGAGCTTTGGTGAGGCTTGGAGCTAAGAATTGGTGGAGACTTCCATAGAAGAGACTCAATTGGTTTGGCTACAAGAGGTACGATTTAAGTTTCATTTAAGTACCGTGTGGTGTGATGAGAATTCCTAGGCTAGATGCCCCTAGGATTAAGTTTGGATTGTGTAAATGGTTGGTGCTAATATGCATAGTTGGTATGTAATGTGAATTAATGATTGGGTTGAGAATTGTGTGGTCTTGTATGCTTGGTGTATTGAGAATTTGATGTATTGGGTAATGCGTATTGATTTGTGGTTTATGCATTTAAATTGTGAAATTGGGCCAGAGGCCGAAAAGAGGTAAGGAAGGTAAGTTGATGTATGCATTGTATGATGACACAAGTGATTGGATGAATCTCAGATAATGAATATATGAATGATTGGGTTGGTTATTGAATAATAAGGTTTGAGGAGTTGAAGTGTGGGATTTGGTAACTTTGGGTGAAATTATATAGATGAGGTATGTTTGGTTTTGGTTGAGATATATTATGTGGTCATATATGTGATTATGATTATTGATGCCTTGATGGTATGATGATGCATGAGAGATATGTATGTTGTGATATATGCTTGAGGAATGATTAAGGTTGATTTGTGGGTGAAACCATATGATAGTGAGTATGATATTGATTATGAATAAAGATGATTGAGTAGAAATAGTATTGTTGGAAATTGGGATGAGGATGGATGTATGACATGTTAATGTGTTTGTAATTTAGCCATTTGTTTGAAATGGGTAAAAATGGTTATATAGCGGTTTTGTGAATTGTGGTAAGGTGTTAATGCATGAGTTGAGGAGGCTTGATGTTACTTTTGGTACATTTTGATTGATTTCAAAAAGGGATGAAATTGGCATGTTTTGGTTGATTTTGAAAATGGTTGAAAATGACTTGTTTTGAAAATGGCACCTTGTGGTTTTATATAAAAACATGATTTTTAGGCATACTTTGATGGAACATAACTTGGACTCTGGATCCCCGTTTTAATTCAAATTCATTTAGAAATGAAATTAGATCCGGGATGTCCATGCCATTCGAAGAACAGGCGAAAAACGATTTAAAATGAGGAAGTTATGTACGTCGGAAGATTGGGGGTTGAATATGTGAATTTTGCAACTTTAACTTAGAAATATTTTTAGCAAAATAACCCCCATGCATAGGCGTGCATGACGCGTGCACGTCATTTTTCAAGATGGCACTATCCACGCGTGCGCATAGTGTGCGCGTGCACATCGATGCGTTGTATCAAATGCCCAGCCACTTTCCCGAGAGTTGTGCCAGTTTTGTGCCTGGGGCACAAATGCACCCATGCGTACGCGTGGCTGAGGCGTACGCGTCATTTGGCTATTTTTCAATCCACGCGTCCGCGTGGGCGACGCTTACGCGTCGATGGACCTTGTGGCCATCCATGCGTGCGCGTGAAGGACACGTGCGCGTGGCCCTATTTTCATGCCAAAGTTGATTTTTGAGTTTTAAAAGCCAAATCTCATACTTCTAAGCCTCTGATCTCACCCTTTATGTATTAAATCATTATGATATGCCTAGCAATGAGAAAGGAGCTAGGGGACGTGGTAACTTGCGAATGAAACAAGGGAAAAATTTATGATCAATGATGATCAAAGATGATTATATGAGATATGGAGGATGACAGTGGAAGTACCGTGTATGCCATGAGCCGAAGGGCTATATTTATTGATAAATGGCTGGTTCTTGATTGAACCATGAGTTGGATGGCTGAGTTATTGCCGGGTTACGGAAAAGCCATTATTGATTATGGCTGAGTATAAATGCATATATGATTAATGAATGAATGTGTTACAAGGATAATAATGGAAAATGTTGAAATGTGATGTGTGACCCCGGGTAGTAGGCAATGGCGTTGTCCACTTGCTCCGGGTATGAGACGGGAAATGATGTTTATGATAAATGAGTTTAATTATGGAGTTTTGAATAAATGTGTATTTGTGATACCTGGGTAGTGGTAGTAGTAAGGGAGGTGGTTCATCTCGCTTGCTCCAGGTTAATGTTTAAGATTTGATAACAATGATGATTGCTTTTAAACTGAACGAATGTATGTTTTGAGATCCTGGGCGGTAGCAAGGGTTGTGGTTCGTCCCACTTACTCCAGGTCAGAGATTATGACGCCTGGATAGTAGCGGCAGTAGTGGTGAATCCACTCGCTCCAGGTTGAGCTTTTAAACACCCGCCTGGGTAGTAGCCGCAATAGTGGTTATTTCACTGGCTCTGGGTTGAGGGGATAGTTGCAAGGGGGTTGTAGCTTGTTACGGATCCGGTCCACGGATCCCGGACCCGTGACCGAACCCGAACCCGGCTCCTCGGGTCAACCCGTTTTATCTCTCTATGAGGCCCTGAACCGGCCCTCTAGAGCTCCTAACTAACTTTCGAATTCAAACGTCCCTCTTATCTTAGCCAGATAAGATAAAGATAAGATAACCACCATCACATATAAATAGAGGACTCAAGTCCCTCCAGGTATTCATTCATTCCTCATATCTTACACCTCTCAGACCTATTCTGACTTGAGCATCGGAGTGTCTTTGCAGGTACCTCCCCTCCGCTCCATCTGGGAAATCCAACATTCGATTAGACCCGCGGGTTCCCGATCCTCCTCCTAGATCGTATCAGAAGCATTCTGTACATTGGCGCCGTCTGTAGGGGCCTGCGACAGTCGAAACTGATGGAGGGTATCTTGGACGAAACTCCATCAAGCCAAGACAACTCCAGACCACGTCATCCGACCCCAGAGCAACAGGAGGTCATGAACCAAGCCCGGATGGCCAGCACCATCCACCGCACAAACGAGTTCATAATCGCAGATCCACAACACCCCGAGAAAACAAGGGACAAAGCGACACAGATCATTCAGGATCTCTGCCTCCGAGTCCAGGAACTTGAAGGTAAACTGACCGACGAAGGAAAATACGCCAACGAACACGGAAGCCAGGCAACGTCTAGGCCACGATCCTACCGCGGAAGGTCGCCAACCCGGCAACATGATAGAAGAGATGATCGTAGCACCTCGCGCAACGACCGACACGAGAAATCGCCAGAACGGCGACACAGCAAAAAACACCACCGCAGCGCATCCCACGATCTGAACCGTCAGCACGATTCGGACGAAGACCCGAGACAACGGCACACCAAGCGCACAAGAAACGACCACATCATAATGGGAGCCACGCCCTTCACAGAGAGAATCTTAAGAGCGAAACACCCCAGAGGCTTCGACAAACCCACCGACATGAAGTACGACGGAACTAAAGACCCTCAAAAGCACCTAACGGCTTTCGAGGCCAGAATGAACTTGGAAGGAGCATCCGACGCGGTCCGATGCAGAGCCTTCCCAGTAACCCTTGCCGGACCAGCGATCAAATGGTTCAACGCCCTCCCGAACGGATCCATAACCAGCTTCCACGACATCACAAGAAAATTCATGGCCCAATTCACAACCCGAATCACCAAGGCCAAACACCCCATCAGCTTGTTAGGGGTCACACAGAAGCAAGAAGAATCCACAAGAAAATACCTCGACCGCTTCAACGACGAATGCCTGACGGTCGACGGACTCACGGACTCCGTTGCCAGCCTCTGCCTAACTAACGGGCTCATGAATGAAGACTTTCGCAAACATCTCACCACTAAACCAGTGTGGACCATGCACGAAATCCAGAACGTCGCCAAAGATTACATCAACGACGAGGAAGTCAGCCAGGTCGTCGCTGCCAACAAACGGCAGCACGTCGCTACCCAACACGGCAACCCGACTCCCCGTCATAACCCACCACCCAAAGAGAACCAACGAGACCACCTTAAACCGACCCACCGACCACCAAGAATAGGAAAATTCTCCAATTACACCCCCCTAACTGCACCAATTACTGAGATATACCACCAAATAGCAGATCGAGGTGTCATCCCCAAAGCCCGACCACTCAAAGAAAGGACAGGAGGAAACAAAGCCCTCTACTGTGATTACCACCGAGGATACGGCCACAAAACACAAGATTGTTTCGACCTTAAAAGACGCTCTCGAGCAGGCCATACGAGACGGCAAACTCCCAGAGTTCGTCAAATTCATCAGAGAACTAAGGCGCGCCGACAGAGACAAGTCACCAGAAAGAGAAGGACGCAACCCGAGAACACAAAAGCCGCCCCCCAGGGAAAACCCCGAAGAAGATCCGACCATCATAGTGAACGTCATCACGGGCAAGGACATATCGAATAAATCAAAACTAACAATGAAAAAAGATCTCAAAATAATGGCCGTCAGGCACCACGACCCAGTCACCATAGCCGACAGCACGATAACTTTTTTGCCGGAAGACTGCCAACACGGCACCTCGGCCGAAGACGCCCCCTTCGTCATATCAGCCCGAATCGGAATAGGGCTAGTAAGAAGAATACTGGTGGACACTGGCGCCGACTCTAACATCCTCTTCCGAGGAGCTTTCGACAAACTCGGGCTCCGCAACGACAACCTCCAGACGCACCGCCACGGCGTCACGGGCCTCGGAGACAACTTCCTCAAACCAGACGGCTCGGTTACCCTTCCCATCACCATAGGAACAAGCAATCAGAGAAAGACGATCTTATCCGAATTCGTAGTCCTGAAAGACTCCACAGCCTATAACGTCATTCTCGGGAGAAAAACGATCAACGACTTCTCTGCAGTCATCTTCACCAAATACCTCCTCATGAAGTTCAGGGCCGAGGACGGCACCATCGGAACCATTCACGGAGACCGGGAAGTCGCAGCCGAATGCGACAACAATAGCTTAGCCCTAAGGAAAAAATCCCGGGACGCGGCCGGAATATTCCTTGCCGACCTAGACGCGCGACTAGACGGCCAACCTAGACCGGAACCAGAAGGAGACATGGAAAAACTACAGATAGGGCCAACCAAAGAAGAATACACTTTCATCAACAGAAACCTCCCGTACGACCTCAAAGAAGAACTCTCCCAACTTTTAAAACAAAACAGAGACCTGTTCGCATTCACACCAGCCGATATGCCGGGAATAAGCCCCGACCTTATGTCTCACCATCTGGCAGTAGACCCCCTAGCCAAACCAGTGGCACAAAGAAGACGGAAAATGTCACCAGACCGAGCCGCCGAGGTCCAAAAACAGGTGAAAGCCCTACTCGAAGCCAACTTCATCCGAGAACTCCCTTATACGACCTGGCTGGCCAACGTCGTACTAGTAAGAAAATCTAACGGGAAATGGCGAATGTGCGTCGACTACACGGATCTCAACAAAGCATGCCCAAAGGACGCCTTCCCCCTACCGAACATCGACGGGCTAGTGGATGCGGCATCCGGCCACCGATACCTCAGCTTCATGGACGCATATTCCGGCTACAACCAGATCCCGATGCACCGACCAGACGAAGAAAAAACAACATTCATCACCCCGGACGGAACCTACTGCTATAGAGTAATGCCCTTCGGCTTAAAAAACGCCGGAGCCACCTACCAGCGACTTGTTAACAAGATATTTCGCAACCTATCCGGAAACAAAATAGAAGTATACATTGATGATATGCTCGCCAAGACGGAATCCGGTGAGCAACTAACCGACGACCTCAAGGAAATAATGAACACCCTACGAAAACACCAAATGCGACTCAACCCAACAAAATGTGCCTTCGGAATGGAAGCAGGAAAATTCCTCGGCTTCATGATCACGCAACGCGGAGTTGAGGCAAATCCAGAAAAATGCCGTGCCGTCCTTGAGATGACAAGTCCCAAAAACCTCAAAGAAATCCAAAAACTCACCGGCCGACTAACCGCGCTATCCCGGTTCCTCGGGGCATCGGCCCAAAAGGAAATCCCTTTTTTCAAACTTATGAAAAAAGGAACCCCCTTCAAATGGGAGATAGAATGCGAGGAAGCTTTCCAACACTTCAAAAGGGTTCTGGCGGAACCTCCAATCCTCGCAAAACCCCAAACAGGGGAAACACTATACCTGTACCTCTCCATAACAGAAGAAGCAATCGCAGCAGCACTCGTCCGGGAAAACGAGAAAAAGGAACAAAAACCCATATACTTCATAAGCAGGGTCCTACAGGACACAGAAACCCGCTATTCACGCTTAGAAAAGCTAGCTTTCGCACTCCTCTCGGCATCCCGACGGTTACGACAATACTTCCAAGCCCACCCATAACGGTCCGAACCGACCAAGCGGTCAAACAAGTATTACAAAAACCCGACCTAGCAGGAAGAATGCTAGCATGGTCCATCGAGTTATCCCAATTCCAGATCAGGTTCGAACCCCGAAACGCCATCAAAGCGCAGGCCTTGACCGACTTCATCGCTGAAATGACTCCGACCAAACTCACCCCCGAACCATGGAAATTGCACGTCGACGGCTCATCAAACTCCACTCACAGAGGCGCCGGAATTATACTCGAAAACCAAAACGGGATCATAATTGAACAATCAATAAGATACGACTTTCCAGTATCAAATAACCAAGCAGAATACGAGGCCCTCTTAGCAGGCCTAAACCTAGCCCGGGAAGTCGACGCTAAGGTACTCGAAGTAAATACCGATTCCCAGGTAGTGTGCTCCCAAATCAACGGGAGCTACCAAACCCGGGACCCTCTACTCCAACAATATCTCAATAAAGTGAGTGAATTAAAAGGAGAATTCGAAAACGTCACCGTACAACACGTCCCCAGGGAACGAAACGCCAGGGCGGACCTGCTCTCCAAGCTTGCCAGTACGAAGTCGGGACACGGCAACAGATCACTAATCCAGGAGGTCGTTAAGTCGCCTTCCGTATCGACAATAATCAGCGCTCATCTAACATCCTCAAATCGGGAGTCTTGGACATACCCTATCTTACAATACCTCCTCGACGGAACCCTACCACCAGACCCAAAAGAGGAAAGGCGAATAAAAAGAGAAGCCGCCAACTACACCATCATAGCAGGACAACTATATAGACGCGGATTCTCGCAGCCCCTACTCAAATGTGTTGAACCCGGAAACACGAAATACATACTCCGCGAGATCCACGAAGGCTGCTGCGGTCACCACATCGGAGGAAAAACGCTAGCCCAAAAAATCATCAGGGCTGGCTATTTCTGGCCCACGATCATTCGAGATTCCATACAACTAACAAAAAGCTGCGACAAATGCCAAAGGCATGCCAATATCCCCCAAGCCACCCCACACCAACTCAGCATTATATCGGCAGAACGGCCATTCGGCAGTTGGGGAATCGACCTCGTCGGACCCTTCCCCACAGCACCCGGCCAACTCAGATATCTCGTCGTCGCCATAGACTACTACACCAAATGGATTGAAGCCGAGCCCCTGGCCTCCATAACAGCGACCCAATGTCGAAAATTCGTCTGGCGGCAGATCATTACCCGATTCGGAATCCCCGAAGTCATCATCTCAGACAACGGAACCCAGTTCACTGACAAAAAATTTAGAGAACTCCTAGAAGGATTGCACATATCCCATCGCTTCAGCTCGGTAGAACATCCCCAAACAAACGGACAGGTGGAATCCGCCAACAAAATAATCGTTAAAGGACTCAAGAAACGACTCGACAAAGCCAAGGGACTATGGGCAGATGAGTTGGGATCAGTCCTATGGTCGTACCGAACAACACCCCAAACGAGCACGGGAGAAACACCCTTCCGATTAACATACGGCGTAGAAGCAGTCATCCCAGTGGAAATCGGGGACCCCAGCCCCAGGAAAACGGTGGGAGGTAACGACGAAGAAGCAGAACGAGACCTCGTGGACGAAGAAAGGAGCATAGCTCACGTCAAAGAAACGATATCGGTCCCCCGACCCCAGGAGAAGGAAAGCTCGCCCCCAACTGGGAAGGACCATACAGAATCAAGGCCGTAATTGGAAAAGGAGCATATAAACTCGAACGACTAGACGGCAGCGAAATACCAAGAACTTGGAACGCAGCCAACTTACGAAGATACCACACTTAAATAAATCACCCTTTATCTTTCTTTTAATCACCCTTTACTTTCCTTTTATTTTTCTTATTTTGTCTTTTAGAACCTCGGGTACTCTTTCCCTCACGAAGGGTTTTAACGAGGCCCAACCATTCAAATAAAATTTTTACAAGTTATTTCCACTTCATCTCCATTACAAGTCATTACCGTTTCTCAAACACGGAACGAAGACACGGCCATCGCTGGAGGACTGATCACCCCCCAGGCCGAACACACGGATATCCAAAAAACCGACCAAACGAACGGTTACGATAAAACAAACGCTCAAAAATGCAAAAAAGCCCGAACGGCCAAATAAACGCCACAAACGGATCATACAAAGACCCAAAAACGGCCGAAAATACCATTCAAAACAAAGTTACGGCCCTTGAGCCACTAGAAAATTCAAACAAAGTTCAAAACTAAATTACAAAAACTACTCAATATCGACAATCCGACCATCACGGACGGTCTTAAACGCTCCCATCACGGACACGTCCACGCCAGGGGCCAACACCAGAACCTGCGCCTTCATCGTCTCCTCGGTAGCAGCGACGGCATCCCTAGCATCAGCCAACAAAGCCGCCTTCTCCTTCTTTAGAGCTTCGACCTCAGCCTTAAGAGTTTCTGACTCAGCGAGAAGCACGGCAGCTTGAGAACTCGCATTTGAGGAACGCGTCCGCTCCTCCGCCAACTGAGAAAGAAGCGAAGTCTCCACGCCGGCAAGTCGGAGAATCTCTTCCCCGGCGTCCTCTGAAGACTTCACCGCTTTCTCCTTTGCAGTATTGGCGGCCTCAAGCTCCTCCGTCAACTTGGTCACATCAGCCTGGGCCTGCCGAAGTTTCTTTTCCAACAAACCCACTTGGGCCATCACAGGCTCAGCCTTCCGAACAACCACGGCAGAGCGAAGAAGGGCACGGTAAACCGACTCAGCCTGGAACGAGACGTCACAGCCATCAAAAAACGACTCCGTTCCGGGCATTAAGTGCTGATCAATAAAACTCGTAGCATCGAAACGTCGGTCCATCACACTAGGAATCAAGCCCTCTTCCTCAAAGGTCTCACTACCCGGCTCCTCCGTCCTACTCCTCTTCCGAGAAGCCTCGGCAGCCGTCAACACAACAACCTCAGGCGACCCGGGAGGAACTTCAACGCCAGTAGGCACCCCCGAAGGAACCACCTTTTGAGGAATAGCCTGAGAATCCGCAGCCGGGGTCGGAACTGGAGTAGAAGGAGACGATGACCCCTCCTCCCGAACCAACGCTGCCTTCAACCTTGCCAAAGTAGTCAGCCCGCCAGCCATCTCAACTAAAAGAAAAACAAGAGAGGAGTCAAAAAAAAAAGAAGGGGGGGAACACACCAATATATGTCCGACAGGCCTCGGGATCCCCCATAACGTCTCGAGGATTCAACGGGCGTTCGCCAAATAAATGCCACAAAACTTTGGCAATATCCTCCCGAGACAAATCATCATAGGAGATCTTAGTCAAGACCGACGGCCCGGCACCAAAATTCCAGTACGTCGGAAACCGGCGCTCGCCCTCCAAGGTAAGCCAAAACGGGTGGTGCCCCCGAACGGGACGCACCTTAAAATACTCCCATTTAAACCCATGAAATGAATCCTCAAACAACCCAAAGATCCGGCGATGAGGCTGAGCACGGAAAGACATATATCCTTTCTTGTGCTTCCCCTCCTTAGTCGGAAGAGTGCACAAGAAAAGAAAAAGGAAAACGGGAACCGAAGCCGGGAGATCGAGATACTGGCACACCAACTCAAAACACCGAACGGCCGCCCAGCTGTTCGGGTGAAGCTGAGACGGTGCCACGGAACACCGACTAAGTAAACCCTGAACAAATGGCGAAAATGGGAACCGCACACCAAGCCGAGTAAACATGGATTCATAAACCCACATCCAGTCCGGCACGGTGGGTGAACGGAGGTTCAAATAGCAAACGCGCTCGTCGGCATCAGGGAGCACGAGCTCGTATCGCCCCTCCTCTTCACCACCACCACAAATTGCCCCCTGATCGCGGAGCCGTTGGAGATCACCCTCCGTCATCCGCGACGGAACACCCCATACATCACTGGTCACCCAACCATAGCGATTGGGAACGCCCCTGGAAGGGGCTACTGGGGCACCCACACTCTCATTTCTCCGACGCTGCATACCTAAAACAGGGAGGAGCACCACCATCAGCCTACCAACTCTACACAGTATCAAAGATAAAAACCTAAACCCCACTACCAAACCCAAACGCCGTGAAACACCACTACAATCAAAGTAGAAAACGGCGGTGCTCAGCCCCTTCCCCAAACTCAACAAAAACACCAAACACAAGCAAAACAAAAAAGGAAGCAGGCAGAACAAACGCACGGCAAAAACAGAACAGGCATACACAAACAAATATGAAAGGAAAGGGCAAAAAATACCAACCTGGTGAATTAGAAGGGACCTTGAAAGAAAACAGGAAAAAGAAGCAGAGCGGCACCAGAAAGCAAAAACCACCAAGGAGTTTTTTTTTTCAGAAAATGGAGAGTTCCTTTTGAAAAGAAAAACGGACGAGGGAAATAAAAACCAAAGCAAAACGGTTTCAAAAAGAAAGGCAAAAAAGACACAACTAACCCTGAGCACAATAAAAACTCACGGGGGCAAAAGAGAGAAAACCCCCCCCCCACAATAAATGCCCCCTCGGAAAAGCAAACTAATCAATTACGCCTCAAAGAACGCAACAGGCGCAGCAGGCACGGAAAGGTCACGTCAAGACCAAAATACGGTCAGGACGAATCCTTTACCAAACGAAATCGAGAAACCGACCTCGTCACCGAACGAACACTCGACCGGCACCGGAGACACGATGAGAAAACGTCCCAAACTCTTAGCGACAAACCGACCTTACTCGCTCTCCCGCTGCGGGGGCAACTGTTACGGATCCGGTCCACGGATCCCGGACCCGTGATCGAACCCGAACCCGGCTCCTCGGGTCAACCCGTTTTATCTCTCTATGAGGCCCTGAACCGGCCCTCTAGAGCTCCTAACTAACTTTCGAATTCAAACGTCCCTCTTATCTTAGCCAGATAAGATAAAGATAAGATAACCACCATCACATATAAATAGAGGACTCAAGTCCCTCCAGGTATTCATTCATTCCTCATATCTTACACCTCTCAGACCTATTCTGACTTGAGCGTCGGAGTGTCTTTGCAAGTACCTCCCCTCCTCTCCATCTGGGAAATCCAACATTCGATTAGACCCGCGGGTTCCCGATCCTCCTCCTAGATCGTATCAGAAGCATTCTGCACATAGCTCAAACCTACTTTCTCCGCAAGGGGTGTTTCTGTCCAATGGTTAGCTACCAGGACATGTCGAGTTGGCTATATAACCGACAAATGATATCATCAGCCATAGGGCAGGCATACATCATTTACATATGTTTGAATTGTTTGGGTTTGCCTATTTGTTTTGGATTTCTACATCATATATGCTATGTTACCTGATTATGTGCTACTTGTTCTACTTGTACCTTATTTGTGTATTACTTGCCTGTATTGCTTGTGTTTGAGCAACTGAGAGGTCCCTCATGCTGGTGTCGGTGGATGTTGAGGGTTGTTCTTGATGAAATGAATTGATGATGTGATTGCATGATGATGATGATCATTGAATGAGATAATTTGAGATCCCTGGGTAGACGCAGTAATGTGGTTTCACTAGCTCCAGGTGAGGGTATGATGTATTGATATAGAATTGCTGAGGTAGAACAACTGGTGATGGTTTTGCTTATGATTCTGAGTCTGATTCGTGAAAGAGTCAGCGAGTTGGGAAAACATGTGAAACATGAATTAGATTCAGCACTCCCTTATGACAGTTGCCTATTCATGGATTAGCGAGAACCTAGGATGGATAATTGGTAAAGAAGTTTAGTATGCTTAGTGAGTTTTTATTGCAGTGCATTGTATTTATTTGGCACTTTTACCATACTGAGAACCCATGGGCCCGGGATTCTCATTCCGTATATATCTCTTGTTTTTCAGATACAGATCCAGGTGCTCAGAAGTGAGTTGTGGGTCATTTGAGAGACGACGAAGATCCTTATTTTCTCTATTTTGTGTTTTGCTTAGAATCTCTCCACCTTTGTTTTGAAAAGATTATATTATGTATTGAACTCTTTTGGACTTGCCTATAGAGGCTCTCATGTTTCCTTTGGGAGATATTAGGATATACTGTTGTCAACTACTTTCATACTGTACCCTAGCCGGCCTAAACTTCGCGGGTCACGACTAGTGGCTATTTACTTATGTTATATATATCTATCTGTTATCTATATCTTAATCTCCTTTATGCCTTATCCGTATATCGCTTTCGGCTTCACGGTTTATCTTTTGTTGTCGAAACGTGAGTGATACGTCTTCGCGATTTTATTTATACTCTTTTTAGGCTTCTCGATTAATACTCTTTCCGAAATTACCTATATTTATATATTAAAAATCCACCTGTGAGTTATACCACCGTAGTATCATTGACTTATGACTCGAGCATAAGGATTTGAATATTAGGGTGTTACACTTATATACCTTGTATGTGTCTCAATCGAACTAAAGTCCACTTATTCCTCAACTCAATTTGATCCTTAAATGGTACTGGACTTTGTAAAGCTCGTCACTGCGGTCGCGTGGCCACAAGCGGTGCGGCGATCGGAGCTTCGGATCAAAAGTTATGTGGATTTGAATTTGTGGTGAGGGTTTGTGAGTTTGCATGTGTTCTTCCGCTTCCTTAGTGTTGCTTCAGCATTTATGCTGAATGGAAGGAAGAAGAATGCTTCTTCTAAAGTGAATTTGGGCCGTTGGGTTGGGCTTGGACCCATTTTGGATCCGGTTTGACCGGTTCGGCCCATTCGGTCTAATCTTGAGCCAAATCCTTTACAATTGGTGTCAAAATTCTTGTTTTAATTAGCTCTATACTATTTTACTATTAAATTTGCATTTCTAATTTTCTTTTATTAAAATTAATTTATTGACTAATTATTCGCTAATTTAGGAGGATTTACAAAACCCAAGAAAGTACAAAAATATGATTAAGCTCCTCTTATCAAGGTACTTTTCACATTCTTCTCCTTTGATAATCAACTTAAATTGTGCATATTTAATAATCTACTTCTTCTTTTAGTCGAAATCTACCAAGCATAGCTAGAAGTCTCAAGCTGAAACACAAAGCTACTCCGAGCCAGGTGTCGATTCATCAGGTGTCGAAGCTGAAGTTACCTAACGTCCAAAGGTTATTGTCTCTCTGATTTTCTTAAGTCCAATTTAACCTACACCATCGACTGTAACTTTCCAAGCTTCCATTGACTCCCCAATGGTAATTGTACTTGCCTTTTCCTTTCTTTTATTACAGTCACATTTTTACTTTCATGAAAGTTGGTTGTTTCGCATATCTTTAATTGTTTATCATGGGTAGAGCCAAAGTCTCAATTGCGTTATTCAATTTTTTATCAATAGTATCAACCTTCGCAATCCGTTATAGTAGTAATGCGAGATCATCGCTACAATTGCTAAATCACAGCTGGAAAGGGTCTAAGGTCTAATATAGTACTTAAAATTCAATTTTAGAGACCATAATATAGTGCAATTAGAACCTATGACTACTTAAGTGTACATGTTCAATTTTAGAGATTACTTGAAGGATTTAAAAATTAAATTAATTATCAAATAAAAATTCACTCAAATAACCAAATAGAGTCTTATATTATTTACTTTATTCGAGTAATTTTTTATTCATATTATATTCTTTCTTTTCATTTAATAAAATGTCTAATAAAAGAGTGAACTAATTATTTTAGATAAAATTAAATTTAAAAATAAAAATTTATTTTGGACAAAAAGAGTAATAAAATTTAATTTTATAATAATTAATCATATATCGTATTAAAGTAAAAAACTTTAATAATTTTTTATTTTATTGATTCTCCACTTGTTTATTTTTATCAAGAAATATATAAAAAGATGAGTTCATTCAAAATACAAATATGTGAATAAATATAATGTGAAGAGCACTTGAGTTAACCATCACTATGGCAGCAGCAACCACTTGTGGGATTACACTTCCAACGTTGAAAGTGATCAAGTATGATACATACAATGCGAAATATCCAGTATCACATGATATTGCTTTATTGCAATAATCCAACCTCCTATTGATACTGCTTGCGTCTATAATAATTAACAAAATTGATAAATTATCATAATATTTAAATATATTTTATATTTATTTAATTAAGTATAATCATTTATGTATTTGTATTTAATTGTTTAAATACTTAAAATAAAAAATTTTATAATATAATATCGTAACTTTTATAATTAAAAAGTTGCTTTCAAGTATTTTTACTCATTATAAAATGAATTGTGAAAAAAAAAGTAAGATAAATTTTACTACCTAAAATAAAAAATAAAGCCACAAAAAGAATGCAAAAGAAAAATTTTGACGTACTATTAGTAGCCATTTTGTCAAAATCAATTTATGTTTTCTTAAAAGAATATGAATAATCAATCCTACTGACCAGTCTATTTATAGGTTCTTGGAAAAAAAACTAAACCCAATATAATATTGTTATTATTTTTTTTTTTTTTTTATGAAGAGGAGGCCTAAAGGCCCAAGATAAAAACAAAGCTAGCTAATCCAAATCCTAGAGAAAGTCACTCCTCTACTATCAGCATTTAAGAAAGGGGCAAGAAAGGGGGGAGGAGCATCAAAGCAGTGTATTCCCACCGGCAAATTCCGAGCATGTTTAGCCAAAGCATCCGCGGTAAAATTCGACTCTCGAAGCACATGGTGGATGACACAGTTAACCATTCTTGATTGAAGGTTCTTTATTGCATGGATTAAGGTCGAGCTACCATGGAAGGGGTTGGACTCGTTCTGCAGGAGCTGGGCAGCGCACGCGGAGTCAGACTCAACCTTCACCCTATCAATTCCCAAATCGATCACCAATTGGAGGCCATTATAGACAGCCCAGAGCTCAGCGTCAGTTATGGTAATATTTCCTATCTTCATCATGAATCCAGCAATAACAGTACCATTTGAAGTCCTAAGGATGCCGCCGCAAGTTCCCAAATTGCAGTTTTGAACAACAGACCCATCAACGTTGAGTTTATACCAACCTTCATAAGGCGGTTTCCACCCCACTAGATAGGACCTCGAGGTTCCCAGAGCTCTTCTACTTTTCTCGGTGAGCTCTAAATAAATATCATATTGCTTGACAACTCTCTGAACCTCTGGAATAACTTTGTGAGACAGAATGTCTTCATTCTTAAAAATGAGTTCATTCCTTTTCCTCCAAATGATATTGCAGGTAGATAGAAAAAAGATGGGCCATGAAGTCCCATTATTAGTGCGAGAGGCCTTGTTGAGATTTTCCTTTAACCAAGTCGAAAGCTGATGGTTAAAGAAAGAACTTAGAAGGTCTCTATTGGTGCTGCTAGTCCATATGTTACGAGCGTAGGGGCAATCACGCAAAACATAGAGCAGACTTTTTTCCTGGTTGGTACATCTTGGACAGCTACCATTGTCTGTAAGTCCTCTTTGCCTTCTTCTTAGATTAGTCAGAAGCGCATTATGACTTAATAGCCAAGAGAACACCTTTAATCTCTGAGGAACTCTGATTTTCCAATAGTTTTTATAGATATTATCTGGGTCTTCTTCTTCCACACAATAGGTGTGATAGGTTGATTTAATAGTAAAAGTACCTTGTGAGTCTGGGAACCAGTAGACACGATCTGATCCAAGGGAATGGTGGGGAGCCTTCAGTGTTCTGATAGCGTCAGATACCTCTTCAGGAAGTAGTTGACAAATGGTTTCCCATTTCCAGTTTCCCTCTGTTGTAGCGTAATCCTCCAGAGTGTCATTATCTTTGTTGTTTTCCTCCAAATTTATAAGGGCAAGATCTTTCAGACTTCTAATGCCCGGAACCCAGTGAGACGTCCAAAATTTAATATTTTTTCCGTCTCCTATCCTCTAAATCAATTTCTCCTGAAATTGTTCCCAGACTTTAACTATACCTCTCCAAGCATTGGAACAACTTGATCTTCTAACAACCTTAGGGATAGAGTTTTCGCCACACCCATACTTAGATTTCATAATCTTAACCCATAATGCTTGGTCATTGTGGAGCAATCCCCAAGCTAATTTCATGAGAAAAGTGTTGTTTGTGTCTTGAGCTTTGTGTAAACCCAAACCTCCCTTGTCTTTCGGTATGCATATGGAGTCCCAATTTAAAAGATGAATTTTTCTATCCTCCCTATTAGATCCCCAAAGAAAATCTCTACAAATTTTATCAATTTTGTTACATACTTCTTTAGGAATTTTCATGGTTTGCATAGTATAACTCGGTATAGAAGATAAGACAGACTGAACAAGAGTACATCTACCGGCGAGAGAGAGAGTTTTCATATTCCAACTAGTAAGCTTTGCTTGCATCTTGTCAATAATAGGTTAAAAATGTTGTTTTTCACACTTCTCATGTATAAGCGGGACCCCGAGATACCTCCCAAGTTTGCTCGTTAAAGGGATGCCAAGGTCCTTGCTAAGTTCCTCCCTAATAGTGTGATTCACATTTTTAGAGAAGAAAACACATAACTTGTTGAGGTTGACTTTTTGACTCGAGGCTTCACAAAAAGTGTTAAGCACTTCCTTGACAATCTCCACTTGATCCTTACTAGCTTGAGCAAACAACACTAGATCGTCTGCAAAACAGAGATGAGATAGATTATGTCCATTTTTAGATAATTGAATAGGTTTCCATTTCTTATTTTTAACCAACGAGAAAATAAGATGAGAAAGCCTCTCAATGCACAACACAAAGAGGTAGGGAGAAAGAGGATCTCCCTGACGAATGCCTCTTGAAGGTTTGAAACTTTCTGAAGGAGAGCCATTCGACAAAAGGTTCATTGAATAGGTTGAAATACAAAGCCGAATGATGTTCACAATATACTCCGGAAGGCCCGTGTCCTTCAAAGTATCAATGATAAAATTTCAATTAAGTCTGTCATAGGCTTTTTCGAGATCAATCTTAATCGCTATGAGCCCTTTCCCGTTGCTTCTAGTCCTCATAGTATGAATGACCTCTTGTGCTACCAAAATGTTATCCGCGCTAACTCTTCCTGGAATCAAACTTGCTTGAGTGTTAGAGATAATATCATTAAGAATAGGTTTAATTCTATCTGCAATAATTTTAGTAATAAGCTTATAGCAGACATTGCAAAGACTGATCGGTCTAAAGTGGGCAAAAGTCTCCGGGGCAGAGATTTTGGGGATAAGAGAAATGAAAGTTTGATTCACTCTAACAATGTCTTCTGGCTTGTTGAAAATCATTTTAACCCACTTAACAAGAGATACCACAATAATATCCCATGAGTGTTGAAAAAATTTTGTTGGAAGACCATCCATTCCAGGTGCTCTCCAACTATCCATATTAAAAACTGCATGTTTAACTTCTTTAGTGGTAACTTCTCTACTTATAAGCGATAAGTCAGTATCCTTTATCTTTCGAAACCTACCAGAAATAGGATAAATTGACAAAATAGGAGAATATAAGGCAGGAGAATAAAGAGATTTGTAAAAAGAAATACCCAAATTTTTAAGATCTTCCACATTATCTGTCCATTCATCTTCATTATTCTTAAGACAGCAAATCTTGTTTCTCCTTCTTCTACCGTTTTCTCTTTGATGAAAATACTTGGAATTTTTATCACCGAAATTGATGGCCTTGCACCTAGACAACTGGTGCCAATAACTCTCTTCTTGAATAGCAATAATTTCATACTCTTTCCATAGTTCCTTTTGGAGATTTTTCAAAAAAGGATTATGGTTGAAAGAAAGACTATGATTAATACCATCCAGCCTAAGCATGATTCTTTTTTTTCTTCTGAAGATGTTGCTGAAGACCTCTTTATTCCAAACTTTAGCCTTATCCGTAAAGACTGCAATGTTTCCAATAAGATCCCCTTCTTTACACCAGCAACTTTTAACATGATTATTATAATCTTCATGCAGAAGCCATGGTGCACGGAGTTTAAACGACCTGTCCCTACTTTCCTCAATGGTAGCATTAAAGTCAAGAAGAATAAGAAGATGGTCCAACTTGAGTTTAGGGAGGTGTTTCACCCCTACAGCTGGAAACATATTATGAAAACTCAGATTGCAAAGAAATCTGTCCAGTCATCGCTTTACATTGTTCCTCTGCCATGTGAAAGGAGGGCCAAAGAAACCCAGGTCGCTGATATTGTTATTATAATGACAATAATAAATTGGGTTTTGTAAAGATAATTAAATGTCGCTATCTCGCATTATTACTAACAGATTTCTTACTTAATATGTATAAAATAAAATTAAATAATTCTTATTTTTGAAAAAAAGTTAATTTTTTTATTTTAATTTAAATATTTAGACTGCAATTTTTTTAATTAAACATATTATTTCTAAGAACAACTTATTAAATAAATTGATTTAGTTAAAGAAGAAGAAGTACTACTCATATTATACTGA
Source organism: Arachis stenosperma (assembly GCF_014773155.1). Taxonomy (NCBI): domain Eukaryota; kingdom Viridiplantae; phylum Streptophyta; class Magnoliopsida; order Fabales; family Fabaceae; genus Arachis; species Arachis stenosperma. The sequence goes on from NC_080379.1 coordinate 20,509,299, forward strand.
TTCTTTTACAATTTTATTCTTAAATTTTATAAAACTGGTTGCTTTTACTATGGACAAAATCTTCTGTTAAAAACTCTGTTTTAGTTTTTACAAATTTAATTATTTTATACTATGGATGAATTTTTCTGTCACTCTTACGGTTGGTAGATCCTTTTGTTATCTACTCATAAACATTTTGTTGATTTGATGAATGTATTAAATTTTTTTATCAAACAATTAAATCAATTGACCCCTTCTCTCTTTCCCTCTCTCTCATATATATAATAAACCTAACATGATATTTTTATTATGATGACAATAATAATTTGGGTCTTGTTAAGGTAATTAAATGTTGGTATTTTATATTATTGACATATTTTTTTTTACTTATTATTATAAAATAAAGTTTAAAAAATTGTTATCTTTGAAAAATTATAAATGTTTCTTCTTTCATTTAAATATTTAAATTTAAATATTTTTAATTAATATATTACTTCTAAAAATAACTAATTAAACAAATTGATTTGACAATATATGTATATATTATTGATGCACTATAAGAGAAATAGGATTTAGCAACGGAAAATTGTCGGCATTTTTTCAAAACACTGCAAATCGACTGAATTGCTGCGATTCTTGTTGCATAATCAGGCTCCGTTCCAATTGATCCAATTTGATGGCTGTTTTGGGCCCCAACCATAGCAAATAACCTTGGGGAGGGGGCAGGTTTGTTTCATTAAAATACCCCAACCAAAATATTTCGGCGTCATTAACCTTCACCCTTTTTGCCGAACCCCAGTAGAGCAACGATATAACACCCTAATTAGCCTAAGATTTACCTCACGTCGTAAAGGAAAGATTAATCAAGGATTACGACAGTGCTAAGCTCATGCATATGATACATATAAAAGGAATAATATTATCTAGAAGCCTGATGAACGATATTGCTCAAAGACATGATTTAAAAACGCAAAACGAACTCACGAAATGTCTAACATAGCGCACCAGAAACAGATGTAATATATCAAAGTATAGTAGTATAATATTGTAAGAATCTAGCCACGACTCGCGGAGTTTAAGCCGGCTAGCCATAAGTAGACAATATATGAAACCAGATAGTAAAAATAGCTTATACAATTTTTTGTTCTCTCAAATACAAGTCTCTAGGCAAAACAAAATACAAAGGTGAGAGACATAATCAAAATAACTCAAAAGAGACTCAGAAGGTATCTGGATCCTCCGCTCCTGTCACTAACCAGATAACTCACTGTGGTAGGTTGCGACCTGCATCTTAAAACAACAATAGAAATATTCTATGAGAACTGGAGGTTCTCAGTATGGTAACAGTGCCTAGTGATGTAGGATATAAAACCCCGGGACGCCAAAGGCAATCCTAGACTCCATATCCATCACAAGATTCAAGCTTAATGCATTCTAACCAAATAAGTATAATATGTAAAACCCTAACAAAACATAAGTCGTAGCTCCATAAAAGGGTAATCTATCTTAGGTATTTCTACTTTAATCAAACACCGTTATCCCACAGCCTTCATCAACCGATCTGCCATGCGATCCCATCGCCACCACCTTCCGAACCTCCTCAACCCCAGTAAAAGCACAAGTATATAAAATACAAGTAAAACACAAGTAGAAGCATATATAGCAATTAATACAATTAGTAATCAGACATGTTATACAGATAGGGAAAATAATATCAAGTCGGCAAAGTATACAAACAAGTAGAAAATGCATATGATGAATGCCTGCCCTACTGGCTGTGATATCACATTGTCGGTTCAACTGCCAACCCGACACATCTCCATGGAGATGTTGCCCTTCGAAATCATGGTGTGGAAACCCCGAAATCATATGCTTTTACCTAACTAGCTTTTTTGATTTCAAATTTTGCTAAAACGTTGGGTGGTTTTTTTGAAATCCTAACAACTTCATCTCAATCAGATTTTTAGGATTTTACTTAACTAGCTTATTTGATTTCAAATTTTGCTAAAACGTTGGGTGATTTTTTGAAATCCTAACAACTTCATCTCAATCAGATTTATAGGCTTTTACTTAACTAGCTTATTTGAATTCAAATTTAAATTTGTTTGTTATCTGAGTTGACTAGCCCGTTTCTCCTACTACTTAGTTTAACATTTTTGTTTAATTATTAATTTAGCCTTCTATTTAATTATTTGTAACTGAAAAAAAGGCTTCTGTTCAAAAAATAGACTGTAAATCCGGAGCATATAGGCAAATTCGTTTTTTCTATTACTTATCTTCAAAACAGACTTGATAATATCTTATATTTTAAATGAGTTTGGTCGACTATATAATAACAGATTTCACTTAAGTACAATTGTAAAGTCATTATCTCCACTCTACTTCTTTCTAAATTTTGGGTGCCAACAACAGTCGTTTGTGGGTTTTTTCAATTTCCAACTACACGTTCATCCAGGTACCACCGTTTTCATTTTTAAACACTACTCTCCCTTCCAGTTGTTAATATCAAGGTTTCGTTGTACTTAATTTTTCAAGTAATGCAAAATCTCAGTACTAGCGTTATTTAACTAATTTTTTTTCATTCTTATGACAATATTGTTTGTGTTATCCTATTAGCTCCGGTTTCGTCTTTAAGAGCAATTGCTATGCTCCAAACTAGATCTTTAAACTCTATCCCCCGTAAATCGTTAGTTGATAAGTGCTTCTCCTAATTTTCTAAATAGGTTTCTAAAATCTCTCCTACACATTAAGAAAACTCCAAACGTATCTAAATTCATGGCATCGTGTCAGTTTTTATCGCCAAAAAGTTTAACATGGAAAGCTTTATTGCAGTAATGCTACTCGGTGTGTAGGTCCTCATAGAGCTAATCAGTACAAACATTCATCTAAAAAGAAATATAACACAGCAACAACACAACAAAGAATCAATAGAACATTTAAAACACAGCAACAACACAACACCTATAGGAATATTGAAAAAAAAAACAACAAAGAATAAAATATCTAACAATCAGCATTCTCGGGTGCTCTAAATTGATCGTGTATGATTAAATTGCCAAAGGGTAAGTTTCACAATAACAGCTTGGGTAAGCTAAGTTTTAACTCTATATTTTACAATTTTCAATAAAATATACACTTATAATGATTTATGAACAAATATTTTAATTCTGTATATTAACAAGTAAATCATTACAAGCATACAAAGTTTACATTTTCCATTGGATCTAATCCTTGGCAGTGATTTATGAATGAGAAAAATGGTAAGTGAATAAATGTTTTTTTAACAAAATCTAATCAAATCTTCACAGTGTTATTTTTTTAATAACAAAAAAAAATTAGCATAATTTTTTTATGAAACTAACACAAATTTTTGGAACAAACAAAAAACACAGCCTTTTGAAAATAAACACAACAAATATGTATAACAGCAAATAAGCCACAAGGAAAATGAAAAAAAAAACTTAAACTTTATGAACAATCCCATGTGAAAAAATTAGTACGTCCAAAACTAATTAAAATCGATACTGTGCTTAAAAAAGTACAGTGAGCAATGAATTAGCTACTATTAGAATTAGGGAACATGAAAACATGCTGTAAATCACCCTTCAGCAACCAAATATTAGATTGCAAATTTATTATTCATCCTCCCACATTGTGAGCTCTATCTTTCCATTCCTATCCTATCTATTATCTATATCTATGTTAATGCCCCATCAACACATGCATAACTTCCATTATGTGAAGGACCAAAACAAAATAAAGCATCACATAACTTGTCACCTCTCACCCTCATCTTTGTCAAAAACTCTGAGTTTTGGGTGTCTGGTTTTTATTTTTTATTTATAAATTTTTGGGAAAAGATATACACGAAAAAAAACAAAAAATCTTATTTTTATTACTTCTTTACAAAATTTTAAAAGTAAAAAAAAAAACTAAAAATAGAATCATGTTGAACCAAAAATACCCTTGTGTTATTTTTACTTCAATTCCACCTGATTAGGCCACTTGCCATGTGAACAGCAAACCTAAATTAGAAACGCCAATCACATTCATGAATCTGATGCCATAATCCAAATAGCCAAACAACAATATTAATTCACCCTATATAGTACACCATCCTCAGATCTTTTCACAATTGTCTATTCTCTCACACTATTCTAGCACCTCATCTATATCCCTCTCTGTATGTACTTGTGGACGCTGCTTTTGTAATTATCACACATTCAAAAAGCACGAGTTATATGATTCCTTTTCTCTATCCCAAATTATCTGTTACACTTTTACTTAAAAAAATGAAGACATGAAATTCCTTCTCAAATTCAAGTTAAAACAAATATATTCACATTTGATTAATCATATAAAAAACAAAATAAAAAAAATTAAAAAAATTAAAAAAACAAGAACAGAAGAAACGAAGTCTGAAGAACACAAGGCCAGAACCAAAAGTGAATATTTGAAGACACTGCTAGAAAGTAGCAACCCAGAACTTACCCGCGACGTGATTGAGCAGCGACGGTCAGTAAGCAGCGACGGTGAGTGAGCAGCTACGGTCAGCGATGGTGAGTGAGCATCGAAGGTGAGTGAGCAGCGACGGTGAGTGCCCGCGTGCCCGCGACGGTGACTGACCCACGACGATGAGATACAGTGAGGAAGAGAAGAGTGGCGGCGACTGGGGGAGCTGACAGTGGTTAGTGGGGCGTTGCCTCAGGGCTAATGTTGGCGGCGGCTGTTCTCCCCTAGGTTAAGCAAACTAGGGATTTAGTTTACTATGTGAGAGTGATGAGACATATGGGTGAGAGGGTCCGGTGTGGGGTTTCTATTTTTTTTTAGAGAACCGGTTTTTTGATAAACCTAACCGGTTCAAACGTTTCACCTGATTATCTTATATTATTAGTGTATAATATACTCATTTTAAATTTATTTTTGTGATAAAACCGTTTGGAAAAATTTTGCTGAATTTCATAAATATTTTGGAAATGATTTTATATTTACTAACTATTTTGCCTCTTCTTGATATACATTCTAGACTATTTTTTGGTATCATTGACCTATAAACATAAGGTGCGTAATTATTTATGTGTTCTGTTTGTATTATTTGGAGTATTTTAGAGTTATTACTTTCCTTTTTTTGTTTGTCATAATACTATTTTTGATGTGTGTTCTAATTTTTTATCCAAAAAAAAAATAATGGTTTGTTTACATCAGTTTCTATCACCCTAATATTACTACCAAACTATGGTATGTTCACGTACGGGATAATTAATAAAAAAATAATTAAAAATTTATTAAAATTTGTATTAAACACAAAATATTATTATAATTAATATTATAAAAATCTTCCTACACATTCAAAGTAACAATATATGAATATTTTGTAATTTATCTACTAAATGCGGTAGGATTGGACAAAATGAAATAATATTTTTATAATTATATTTAAATATAACTAAAACATTAAAAATAAATACACAACACTACAGAGAATCTACGGTACAATATAAACTATAATAGTTACTTAAATTAAAGGCGAACATGCATGTCATGAATTATAAAAAAGTTATATATGAAAAGTAAAAATAAATTGTCAAGTAAAAAATAAAATAAAATAAAGAATTAAGATAACTCAAATAAAGTAAAATAAATATTGTGTACAGTACATAAAAATTTTTGTAATAGAAGATTAATATAACTAACTAATATAACACATAAAGGTGAAAAAGTTACATACGATAACATTGAAAAAATTTATAGAATCTTTTTTCCAAGAACAAACTAGTAATCAACTCTTATTAAAATATTCTGAAAATGTATTTAACGAAACTAGTTCTATTAATCAAATTTTTAAAACAAATTTATCCATCATAAGTCACCAAAACGAAAGCAACTATATGAAATTATATATTATCCAAATTATTGGGTTTAAAATTGTAAAAATTTAATTTAAATTTATTTAAAATTTAAACATTTACATAATAACTATTTATATGTTACATAACTTGAGTAAAATATGTTATTATTAATAAAGATTTGAGAGACTAATTTAAATATATATATATATATATATATATATATATATATATATATATATATATACGTATTAGCAGTTTAAAATATTATTTACATATATTAACTAAATATTCGAATGACAACTTTAAAGTTAAAATTTAAAGTTTGACTAGAATATAAATTCCACTTCATTCAAATTATATTTTATTAGATCAAAATAATTTGAAAGCTAAATTTAAAATATCACGTTACAAATCAAGCATTTGCATAAAATTAAATTACGTGAAAAAGTTTAAACCAAATAAATATTATTCAAATTGTTTAAAATTATGTCATTCGTATATTTTGAATAAGTTCGAAATGTACTATAAAATTTATCTAAATTGGCGTACATTTCATAGTCATTGTATACGTGTAATTATGTGGGATTTTTTTCTTTACAATAGATATGGACAAAACCTGGATTCTTAAGCCACGAGATAGCATAGAATATAAACGGAGACTTAATGAGTTCTTAGATTTTGCATTTGCGAATGCATTGTCGGATAACATGATAAAATGTCCATGCCCTCAATGCGGGTTTCAATTTATGCAAACAAGAGAGGATGCATACGACCACCTGTTGATAAAGCCTTTTCCCCCTGGATATACTTTATGGTTGCGTCATGGTGAAAAACCAGCTGATGAGAGATCTACTTGCACACCGATACTTGATAAAGTTACAACCGAGGAAAATCCATATCTTCAAATGGTGCAAGAGGCATTTAACTTCACAATGCCTCCTGGAGGTGAGGAGACCACAACCTGGGATCCTGTAGAAGACGATGATCTGGAGTTGCCGTACTTGTACAATGGTCGAAGTCGCGAGGCACAGGATTTTCACGATCTTCTTGCTGATGGAGCGGAGGAATTATACCCCGGCTGCTCGAAATACTCAAAGTTGTCTTTTCTGGTGAAACTTTATCACATTAAGTGTATGTGCAGGGTGAGTGACAAGGCTATGTCGATGATCTTGGACTTATTGCGGGATGCATTCGAGCAAGCCAAACTCCCATCAACTTTCTATGAAGCGAAGAAAACTATACGAAAGTTGGGGATTGAATATAAAAAGGTTGATGCATGCCCGAACGATTGCATGTTGTATCGGGGTGATGATGAAGACGCGACCAAATGCAAGCAGTGTGGGACTTCACGATGGAAGCAAAAAACACGAAAGGGTTCCGTTACGAAACTCAAAATACCGGTCAGGAAGAACGGAAAGCCTCTCCTAGCAAAAACTCTCCGTTACTTTCCTCTTATACCACGACTGCAACGGTTATTCATGTGTAGCAAGACTTCAACTGACATGGTATGACATAAAGAGTCTGACAATAATGATGGGTACTTGAGGCATCCAAGGGACGCTGAAGCATGGAAAGAATTTGATGCAAAGTATCCATGTTTTTCCAATGATCCGCGAAATGTTCGTTTAGCTTTAGCTAGTGACGGATTTAATCCTTTTGGCAATATGAGTACGAAGTATTCCATTTGGCCAGTGATTCTTATTCCGTACAATCTTCCTCCTTGGCTTTGCATGAAACAAACATCTTTTATCCTATCTATGATTATTCCCGGTCCTAAAATGCCGGGTAATGACATAGATGTATATTTGGAGCCCTTGGTGGATGAGTTGAAGCAATTGTGGGATGGTGTTGAAACTTATGATGCTAATAAAAGGACCACTTTCAATATGTGTGCGGCGCTAATGTGGACTATTAGCGATTTTCCGGGGTTGGGAAATTTATCTAGATGGAACACGTACAGTGGGTTAGCATGTCCGAACTGTAATGTGGACGCTAAGCCTCAGCGGCTAACATTCAGTCGAAAATGGTGTTACATGGGACATCGCCGCTTCTTGCCTCAGAGCCATAAGTATAGACTAGACCGTAGTCGATTTGACGAACAAGCTGAAAGCAGGAATCCACCGAAGAAGTATTCTGGAACAGATATCTTACAACAGCAGTGTAACATGCAAGTAACGTTTGGGAAGAACTCAACTCTGACAGCCAAAAGAAGACGCATTAGTGAAGATGCAGATCAAGATGACTCGTACTGGAAAAAGAGGAGTGTGTTCTTTGAACTCCCATACTGGAAGGATCACATGTTGCGTCATAACCTTGACGTGATGCATATAGAGAAAAACATTTGTGATAATGTGGTCTTCACTATTTTAAACGATAGTGTCAAATCAAAAGATAATCTTAAAGCTCGCAAAGATTTACAAAGCATGGGCATAAGGCCTGAACTGTGGCCGGACGAAGGTGGTAAATATCCTTCAGCAATCTTCACAATGTCAAATCCACAAAAGGATGTATTTCTGAAGACTCTACAGAACGTGATCTTTCCAGATGGTTACTCGAGCAATATTGCTCGTTGTGTTGACATCCGGCAGCGCAAGTTATATGGGTTGAAGAGTCACGACTGCCACATTCTAATAGAACAATTACTTCCAATTTTGGTGAAGAATGCATTGCCAAGTCCGGTATCGAATGTGATTGCGAATCTGTCCTCATTTTTCCGAGAACTCTGTGGAAAAGCTATAAATCCTATGCAGCTTGGTGCCCTTCAGAATCATGTTGTGCAAACTCTGTGTCAGATGGAAATGATATTTCCTCCATCCTTCTTCACTGTGATGGTTCACCTTACAGTGCACTTTGTTGATGAACTAAAACTTGGTGGCCCGGTACAGTATCGGTGGATGTATCCAATAGAAAAGTTAGCGTGCTAATGAACTCATTTAAGAATCTTTTTTCCAATTTTCTTACGTATATACTAAACGTTATGTCGTATTCATGTAAAAGGTACCTGGGACGATTGAAGCAATACGTGCGTAACAGGACACAAGCTGAAGGCTCAATTGCGGAGGGCTATTTATCCGAGGAGATTTTGACATTCTGCTCCAGATATTTGGATAATACTGAGACTAGAATCAACCGTCCAATGCGAGTTGACGATCGACCTGTTGAGATAACAAACAATGCAGGATGTACTATGTTCCCTGAAATTGGAAAAGCTTCGGGGGCTGTATAACATTTTGCACTAACCCCAATGGAAAGAGATCAGGCACATCGTCATGTGCTAGTCAACTGCGAGGCCGTCGCTCCATTTATTGAGTAAGTATGCACATGTAATCATTAAGCACGATTATAACGAATTTCAAACACTCGGTCGTTGGACTAATTTCTTGTTATGTCATAAAGTAAATTTAGGTCAGAAACCAAGCGAAAGTTACGGGATCAAACGAGGTCACACTCTAAGATAGACCGTGTTGTGCATACAGAATTTCCTCGGCGGTTCAAGCGTGAGGTTCGTAGAAATTTAACCTGACCAACTTATTCGTTTTCTAGAATTATAAATTGTAAATTCAAATTTTTTATGGTGCAAGGTTCCAATGGACAGTACTGTACATTCGAAAGAAATGAAAATGCTAGCATGTGGTCCCATGCTTCAGGCAAGACGGTTTGGGGCATACAACGTCAATGGATACAAGTTTAGAACTATCATAAAGGAAGACGGGCTGAAAACACAAAATAGTGGAGTTTATGTCTCATCAAATACAAGAAGTTATGCCAGCATGCGTGACAACAGAGTGGCTGTTGGTATTGTTCCATATTATGGAAAAATTGTGGACATAATTGAACTAAACTACAGCTGTCATTTCACAGTGGTTTTGTTCAAATGTATTTGGGCCGATACAACTACGAGCAGAGGAATCAAAGAAGACCATCTGGGCCTTACCAGCGTTAATTTCGCTCGTCCAATTCACACTGGTGATCGAGAAGAGGATGAACCGTACATATTGGCATCAGAAGCTCAGCTCGTGTACTATGTACGTGATGAAGTAGAACAAGAATGGAGTGTAGTGGTTCATGTAAAACCACGAGACTTGTATGACATGGGAGGAGAAAATGAGGATGTTGAAGCTGCTTTTTCTCCTCAGCCCGGGTTGAACATGTCAGCAGCAGGTGACATCAGTGATTTACAGTTGACAAGGAACGATGATATAGAAGACCCAGTAGCAGATGTTTCTGATAACATAGATTATGTGCCATAGTGAAAATATGACAAAACATGTGCAGCATTTTTAGAGTATCTGTGTGTTTTTGATAAGATTAACAGTGTTTATGATGTACGCAGTTTGCTGGTTACAATACTATATGTGTTTTTTTATTTGAATTAAGTTTTCATTACAAGTTGATTTTCATGAATGCCACCTCTGTCTCATTTTTTCCAATGATTTTTGCTTTCAAAATTTAGTTGTCAAGGCTTTGTTGTTCTCATCATCATTGTTTTTGTTCTTAATCTCCAATAAAGAAAATTATGACATCGAGTAAATTATCTTGAATTACAATGTTATTATCATTGACAAATATAGTTAATATTAAATGGTGTTGTAACAGGAGAAATGAAAACGGAAGATTTCTCATCATGCTGTGCAAGCACAACATTTGCTAACAAAATGGCATTGGCCTCTCCATTCTCTTCATTGGAACATGCAATTACGGTTGCCAGAGACATATGGTCACGTAAGTTGAATGTTAGGTCTTGGGTGGAGGCTTTATCGGGTCGATCTTGTTCTAATGAATATTTGGAAACGGCGAATGAAGCTACTGTGCAGGTATGTTCATTAGCTGTAATATTAAACACTTGAGTTAAACATTATTTGAATAATAAAACTTTTAAGTTGCTATATGCTTATGACATTTATCCAGTGATAGTTGTTTCGTTCATGCCAAAATTTGTAGGAACTTCATGAATGAGGATCAAGGTACGAGGAGAAATTTGGATATTTTTTTGTGACATTTGTAGCTGGTAGGACATCTGAAGACATACTTGCTGAATTAAAGGTATTTCAATAAATTTCTAGCACAGAAAGTGAATTACAGAGACACAATGTGCTTTACAAAATAGACCATCTACTATACATTTTATTATGGTGCAGATGCGCTTTAATAACTCGCATGGTGTTGAGTTGGAGATTGCTTCAAAAGAGGAATTGAAGTATATAGAACGTGCTATTAGAGAGCTTCTTTCCAAGAAATCTGTCCAAACTACTGACGAAGGAGACGGTAATAATTAATTTTGTATTTGTTAATTTTGAAAGTCATCTTTCCATAATTCCGAAAATTTTTTTCCTTAATAACTAGAATGACTAGGAAGTATTCATTATCTTTTAAGTAGATTAATATGTTGTTGGTTGCATGTTCATATATTCAGTGTCACCTGAATATTCAGGCAAAATAGTTGCTGACATTCTAGATGGAGCAGATACTGATTCATAAGATGATTTAGATGCTATCTCCTCCGGTGGAAATGACATCTCCAGGGATGTTGAGCTTAATAGGGTTCCAGAAGAAGACAATGAAACTTTAAACATCCAACACAGAGAAGATGTTGTACATGCTGGAAAAAGGGGTTTCGATCTCAACAAGCTGCCATGGTTTGGAGATGAGTTATCGGATCCGGTATCACGTTCGTGCATCACTTTTTTGATAGAGTATTTTTGGCCAGGTCAATACGATGTTGATGGGAAAATTTGACTCAAAACTTGTTTGTCTACTTTAGTAACTCTAGTTTTTATGCTCTATTGAACTTTGTTTTGAGTTAGTGAATTCGGATGTTTATTTGATTTTTATGGTACCAGTTATGGTTAAATACAAACTCAGAATGGCTGATACTACAAGAGCCAACATGACTCGTAAATTCGGTTTTAGTTATCCATGTATAGCTTTGTTTTTAAGTAATGAATTTTTTTTTATTTAACACAAAATCGAAAATTTATTTAATGCATTAATTAAGTTTCAGTATTTGAACCTTATTTTTCTATTTAAAAAATATCGAGGATTAGAACAATTATAAGAAGGCAATAATGTTTATACAAAAAAAATTCAACTTAAAAAAATCTTGCAGCGGTTCGGAAAAACCGCTGCAAAACGAATATCAACGTTTTCAAAGACTGGACATTTAGCAGAGGTTACAGAAAAACCGCTGCAAAATGACATTATTTAGCAGCGTCCCCTCAAACCGCTATAAAATCCGCTACAAAACGGTACATTTCGCAGCGGTTACCGAAAAAACGCTACAAAATATGATCATTTGGTAGCGTCTCCAATAACCGCTACAAGAACTGCTGGCATATTGTATTTAGCAGTTTAATAAAACCGCTACTAAATAACCGCTGCTATCTGCCGGTTTTCTTGTAGTGTTTCTATTCAAATAGGACATTTTAAACCTTAAAAACCAAAATAGGATTACGTCCAAACGTAGAGGATCAATTTAGTGCTTTATCCTTTTTTTCCAACTTATTTTAATAGACCTAGTAACTTTTTTTTCAGAAGTTGTTGTCCACCTAGTTAGCGGCTCAAGTTGAAGAAAACATTTTTGGCATAAAAAATTCTAAAACTGACTACGTAGTAAAGTTTACATAGTTATTGTATTTAAACTCTATGCGGGATGCTGCAAGGCAGAGGATCACAGAGGCAGAAACATACTGGCCAGAAGCTCCAATGAGGATGCATCAACAGCGGCGGTAGTACCGGGCTGGGGAGGAGAACCGTGTAGGCGGAAGATCACGGGACGTCTCATTGCAGAGAGGATCTGAGGTCACAAAACGGGAAGTATGCTTCAGCATTCAGATCCATGCATCACGTAGGCCTGGCAAGGAAGATCCGGCGATGACAGCAACACCTAACAGAGAGCGACGCGAGGAAGATGACATAGAGTTAAGGTCGGGTACTAGGGAAAGCGGGTAATGAGGCGAATCGGGTTCTGGTTATGGGGCAGGGTCAGATCTCTGGCCCATAGCCCCTGTCCAAAAAAAAAACTTAAATCCCTTGGTTAAATTCACTTTCAAACACTCCACCTGCATGTTTCATCATGCCACCTGTTGTCACGTCATTTGTCGGTAAAATATCATTCATCCTTAACTACCTAATTTCGTGTCACCATAGAAGTCACCTTCTTATTAATATTCATTGACTAGCTTTTGCCCATTGTTATAAGATACAAGTTCAGCTGTCCCTTTATTCTCTCCAATTATTGTCCCAATGGCTCAAAGCATTGGTCCAACCCTATCTGATATTTTTTGCTTCACCAACTCTACGTGGAGGGGTCAGTATTGTTACATAAACTACCTTACTCAGATATGGGGGAGACATCTATTTATATTTTCCAAGAGAAAAATCAAAACCTTCTCTTGAGATATTTTTGTACTGAAAATATTTTTTTATTTGGTGTACTATTTTAGGTCAAGATACGTGCTTCTTTATAAAATTCAAGTTCTAATTTTAACTGAATCATGCTTCTTGTTTATTGTCAAACAACTAATTTTTTCACATCATTATTTAGGATTGTTCCATGGCCTATTGAATTGATGAATATTATTCATAATGTGACACGTGCTTCAGAGGGAACATATATTTAACATTTTGTTGGTCATTTGACCATAACAAGGAGTATTCTGTGAGTTCTTTATTGTAATTTTTACATTTTTAGACCTTCCCCCCTCCTCTTTTTGAGACTTTTTTCTTTAGATATGTGTTCTAGACTCGATCCTTAGGCTACAAATCAGAGCAGCCACAATCTGGTTACTCGGGCATGGGTCACCATCCCAGTCTAGACCGGTCCAGTAGTCATAAATTTCTAACTAACATTCAAAATTCAAACAATTTTCTTATCTTAGCCCACAAGATAAGATAAGATAATAATTGTAAACTATATAAAGAAGTTAGGAACTCCCCCAGGTATATTACACATTCTTATCCTTGACCTATACCTCTTAGATCCATTTTGATTTGAGCGTCAGAGTGTCTTTCCAGGTACCACTCACGCTGCTCCAGGAGTTCGACCCAGTTACCATCAAGGACAAACAGATCTCTAATCCTCCTCTCAACCCGTACCAGCGAAGTTCTGTATATTGGCACCGTATGTGGGGATTTGTCAAATCTTGGTGGCATGCCAGAAGAACCCGAGGAGAGGTCCTCAAGCCATCACCACGAGCCAGAACCATGAAACCCGACAAACCAGACCCGCAGAAGGATATCCAGCACCGTGCAAGTCTGACCAACCCCTAATAGACAGCAACCACGAGAGAATGACCGCCAACCCGACGAAGCCAGAAGGCCAATGGCCTAGGAGAAAAGGCGATCCAGATGATTCAGGAGCTCTACCAAAGGGTGCAAACCCTATAAGGCTAAGTAGCTTCCAAAGAGTGCTACCGCCCAGAGCACGCAAGCCAAGCAACCTCTAGGAGTCCCTCACAGCGAGAAACCAAGAATGAGAGATCGCTTAACCGACGTCACGGTAGATGCCAGGACCGCAGCTTTTCCTAGGAGCCCCAGGGCGAGCGCTATGACGACGAACAGAGATACCAAAGAGACTCCAAATGGAGAAAGAACGAACATGTGATAATAGGAGCTACCCCATTCACTGAGAGAATCCTAAGAGCTAAGTTACCAAAAGGCTTCGACAAGCCGATTGACATGAAGTATGATGGTACCAAAGACCCGTAGGAACACCTAATGACATTTGAGGCTAGGATGAACCTAGAAGGAGTTGCCAATGCAGTTCAATGTAGGTCCTTTCCGGTAACCCTAGCCGGCCTAGTAATCAAGTGGTTCAACACCCTCCTGAACGGCTTGTAGCCAGTTTTGACGACATCTTCTGGAAGTTCATGGCACAATTCACCACTACGATTACAAAAGTAAAACACCTGACGTCCTGCTCGAAGTCACACAACGACATGACAAACCCACAAGGAAGTACCTAGACCGATTCAACAATGAATGTCTAACAGTTGACGGGCTTACAGACTTAGTGGCTAGCCCGTGTCTGACCAACGGGTTAATGACAAGGACTACCAAAAATACCTCACAACCAAGCTGGTCTGGATAATGCATGAAATTCAGAACAAAGCAAGGGATTACATAAACGACAAAGAGGTAAGCCAAGTCGTGGCAGCCAATAAACGGCACCACAGAAACACGACACCACGAAACAACCAGTCATCCAAAGAGACCCCAAAATATCATTTTAAATCCGCCGCCCCCAACCGACCACCCAGATAGCAGAACATCCCCTCGAAGTCCCAACAACTGAAGGAGCGAACATTCGACAACAAAATCTTGTACTGTGACTGATAAATCACTATTTTATGGTTTATCTTGTGCTCAATTGAGTGGTTTTTATCAACTCTTTACCCACTTATTCATATGATTTGCATGTTTTATATTTTCCTTCCTAATTCTGTGCTATGACTGAAAACATGCTTCTTTGGCTCTTATTTCCTTTTATTTAATCCTCTCTTATTACCATTAGATACCTTGATATGTGTGTTAAGTGATTTCAGGAATTACAGGGCAGGAATGGCTTAGAGGATGGGAATGAAGCACGTAAAAGTGGAAGGAATACAAGAAGTTAAAGAAATTGAAAAGCTGTCAACCTGACCCTCTCGCACTAAAACGATCATAACTTGAGCTACAGAGATCCAAATGATGCGGTTTTACTTGCGTTGGAAAGCTAACATTTGGGGCTTCGATTTGATATATAATTCGCCATAGTGGCCGTACAGATAGGCGGCGCGAACGCGCGCTCCACGCGGACGCGTCGCATCTGCGAATCTCATTCCACGCAAACGCGTGGATGACGCCTCCGCGTCACTTTGCCGCGACCTGTACGGACCAGATTTCACAATCAGCGATTTCTGGGCTGTTTTTGACCCAGTTTTCGGCCCAGAGAACACAGATTAGAGACTATAAAGTGGGGGAATGCATCCATTCATAATTATGCTTTCATAATTCACTTTTCATAAATCAAACCTGTCTCTCTCTTAGGATTTTAGGATTAGAATTTTTAGAAATTAGGAATATTACTTCTTCATCATAGGTTCAAGGTTCTTTAATTTATGTTTCTCTTCTACTTTGAGATACTTTAATGCTTTTATTTATGTTTGATTTATGTTGCCCAATTGGCTTATGAATATTTTCCATGTTAGATTTGACTGCTTTGAATGAATGTTATTTGAGGTATTCCAGATGTTTATGATTCTTATTTAGCTTTTTATATTATTGGCTTTAATTGATTAACTGGAAGCTTTTGAGTTATCAACTATTCATGATTGATTGTTATGTCGGCTAATTAACTGGAATTCCACTAACTCTAGTCTTTCCTTAGGAGTTGGCTAGGACTTGGGAAATCTAACCAATTGGTTCACTTGACTTTCCCTTGCTTACGCAAAGGTTAACTAAGTGGGATTAACTTCCATTCTTATAGGAGTAACTAGGATAGGACTTCCGAATTTTCATATCTTGCCAAGAGTTTATTTTACAGTCATTTATTTATTTCATTTGTCATTTAATTTACTTGTTCCTCACTTTCAAAACCCCCAATTTACAAAACTCATAACCAATAATAAGAACACACCTCCCTGCAATTCCTTGAGAAGACGACCCGAGGTTTAAATACTTCGGTTATCAATTTATTTAGGGGTTTGTTACTTGTGACAACCAAAACGTTTGTAAGAAAGGTTGATTGCTTGGTTTAGTAACTATACTTACAACGAGAGTTTACTATAACTTCTAAACCATCAATCTTCAGTTCTTCAAAATGGCGCCGTTGCCGGAAAATTGCAAACGTGTGCCTTATTATTGGTTATTGTAAATATTTTTTCACAAAAAAAATTTCAGATTTTAAAATTTTTATCTTATCTTATCTTATTTCAAAATCAAATTTCAAATCTTTTTCAAAAATAATATCTTTTTCAAAATATTTTTTTTTGTTAATTTTTGTTTTTATTTTCTTCTACTACTATGAACTCTCACCCCTTTGGCTATAAGTCTGGTTACAACTATGTTGCAGGAAGAGGAAGTTATAACAGGAATATGCATCAAGGTCAAGGCAATCAAAGATGGACGGAGCCAAGAGGATCTGATCAACCCTTTAGGCAACAACACCCTCCTAGATATCACAAACAAAGACCATTCTACAATGCATACCAAGCTGATAGATATGGTGGACCGCCTAGTAGCTATCAACAAGCCCCACCGTATGCTCAGAGACCATCCTCACAACATAACTTTGAACCACCACACTCACAAGCCCCTTTCCGCCACTCACCTCTATATGACCCTAACCCATATCTACCATACCAACCACCCTATGAACCGTATGAATCATATGTAGAACCACCCCAATCCCACCCCAATTACTCCCAAGAACCACCACTGCCAATTTTTGGATCGACCCAAGAATCACAGGCTCGCCTCAAGGAATCAGTAGATCAATTTCATGCAACCCTTCATCAACTGGAGCAAGCAATAAATCAATTAGCTTCCAGACGTTTGGACACTCAAGGAACCCCCATGGCTTCATGTGGACAATCTAATGAAGAACGTAGCATGAAGGAGACATTAGAAACTCCGGTGGATAGTAAGGAGCATGAATTTGTATTGGAACAAGTGGAGGAAGCCGAAATTATTGAAGAAGAAGAGAAGGCAGTGGTTGAAGACTTAGGAGATGCTGAACCGCCATGGGAAATTCAAGTTATAGAACCTCCTTCAAAGACGTTTGAAACTGATGTTGAGGAGGGTGTACAACCTCCAAAGCATATCATGGTTGAAGACTTTGAGGGAGACGATCAAGAGATGGATTCAATCATTAATGAATTCTTATCTACATTTGAATCCTCTCCCATTGGACTTGACATGGAGATTAAAGAAGAAGAAGCACAAGCTCCCATGCCCTTGGTGAACAATGAAGAAGAAATTGAATCAGAAGAAAGCTACCAAGAGGAAGAGGTTGAAATTGAGGAAGCTTGCAAAGAGGTGGAAGTTGTCAGAGAAGAGCACAAGGGAGTGGAGCTTCCACGTTCATTCCAAACACCTCCCCCTAAGTTGCCATCATCCTTCACAACATTCAAGTGGGTAAAATTCATATCCCTTAGCTTTCTAATTCCACTTGAATATGGGCTACTGGAGATGGATGGTCAACTTAGAGCTCTTTGTGGCATTAAGAGCAAGAGAAAGATTATCAGTGGTAAGAATTGTCCTGCAAAGTTCATTATGGTTGGAAGCTCAAAGTTTAAACGTAAGGGTTGGTATAGAGCTTAGCTGAATGGGTCTAGGAAGTTGTTTGGCTGCTTCAGTGAGAATTCAGACTGCTTGCCACCCGGATGGAACAATATTGCTCAACAAAAAGACGGGAGCAAAAGCAAGGTTTGGGACTCCGGAATTCATTCTAGCTATCAATACTCTTGGGGCCTTGTCACTTGCTTTAGCTTGCTTGAAGGCTTTCTGTGCCTAGTTTGGGATCCCGGAGGCTGTGGGAATTCCAAACATTGGTGGAGATTTTTGGATGAATACAAGCACAAGCCACCATAACAGGAAGCTCATCAAATGTCCAACTTAAGGACTTTAACTAAAAGTGCTAGGTGGGAGACAACCCACCGTGGTATGATCGTTCCTTTTTCAGTTTTAATTTTTGTCTATTTTTGAATTTTTATTGAACTTGAAATTTTTGCATGACATTCATTGCATTTTGCATTCTGCATACTGCATAAAAAAAATTTCGCACGCGACGCGACAGCGTCCGCGTCATAGGTGTGTTGGGAAGGAAACAAATTGAACAGAGAGTCACGCGAGAGCGTGGCTGGAGGCGTGTCTTCGGCACAAATTGATCCACGTGACCACGTCACTGACGCGTCCGCGTCATGTGGGAAAAATGCCTCCCACGCGTCCGCATCACTCACGCGAACGCGTGCCTCAAATTTGACGTAAAAATGGTGTATGGCCGAAAGTTGAGCTGGAATTGGGCTGGACTCGTGCTAGCAGCACAAGTCCTACCACGCGAACGCGTGTCCCACGCGTCCGCGTCAATCCCCATAATATGGCCCATCACACGATCGCGTCAACCACGCGATCGCGTCACCCAAGGATTTGGCAATATGCATTTCAAACAGAGAGTTGTGCGACCGCGAGGCTGCCCTCGCTCTAGTAGCACAAAATGCGTCACGCGTCTGTGTGACCGACGCGACCGCGTCGATTAATTTAAGCACAAGTCGCGCGACCGCGTCTCCCACGCGTCCGCGTCGCTTGTGCCGCACAACTTATCCAAGGTAGCCAAATATCTTATCTTTTCTTCCCTATATCTAATTCTTTTCTTCCCTTCTTATTTCTTTTCTTCTTTCTTCTTCCTTCTCTTACTTTCTTCTTCTCATCCCTCTTCACTTCTATTTAATTTATTTGCATAGTTTCATTCATTGCATTATTTTCATTGGTGTTAGAAATTTATTTATTTTGCTTGTAGATTATTCAAAGAATTGTTTGACAATTATATAAATTTTTAAAAAGTTGCTTGCATGTTCAATTTAATACTTTTAATGACTTATTTACCATGCATGCTAAGTGTTTGTGAAAAAATCCGTATGGCATCACGCACTACTTTTATGTTATCCTACCTTCATGCCTGTTTTTTTTTTTCACAAAACCCTTTTTATACTTTATTAATTATTTATAATTGTCCATACAAACATGTTATTAGTTTGAAAGGCTTGGTAATCTAACTTGGACATTGAATGCTTGATCTATGCTACTCATGCCTTTGCCAGCATGCCAATAAACATCTTGCTTTTAATTGTCATTACATGCACTTGATATATTTCCATTGATGACTTTTCACATGTAGTCATGACCATGTGTTAACATCATTCTTCTTTACTGTGCACTGATTACCACCTTTTCCATTCTCTTCCTTGCTCTAACCCTTAGCTTTAAAAGTTACTTTTTTTCCTTTTCAGGATGGCCACCAAGAAGGGTAAAGAGAAAGCTACTCCCAAACCACCAGCAAGGAAAGGAACAAAAAAAGCACCAGCTGCGGAACCACAACCCCCATCCACTTGCACATCCTAGCATGCACTGAGGACGGTGCAATCTTTACGTGTGGGGAGGTCGATACCGACTTCCAGGGGTTAGTTACCTCCTTTTCAACACCAATACTCTATTCTCTTTGTTTATTCATTGTTGCATTTGCAAGTTTGTTTAATTTTATGCATTTAGTCACTACTTGGTTGAAGTAATATTTTCTTTTTCAAGAAATTTTTATAGTATTTCACTAATTTAAATCAAAATTTAAATGTTAAATTTGTTTGGAAGTTGTATTTGGAACATAGTTAAAAGTTAGAACACACTATCTGTGAGATTTGAGCTTATTTACATGGTTACATTATTTAACCATAAATATTTTATTTTTGTGTGTTTTCTTCTCTATAATTGCAATCTTTACTTTATTTCAGTCTATATGTCCATTGTTTAGTATATTTACATGCTTGCATATGATTGAGGCCATATTTGATTATTAACTCACTTATCCCAAATAAAGCCTACCCTTTTATGTCACCCTTGTCAACCACCTTGAGCTTTTTAATTCCCTTTTGTTTTATAACCACATTACTAGCCTTAAGCAGAAAAATAAATTAAAAATCCCGAGTTGAATCCTTGGTTAGCTTAAGATAGATATTGTGTATAATTTAAGTGTGGGGAATTTTATGGGAATATGAGATGATAGGAAAAAAGGGAATTAAATTAAATAAGTTATTTGAAAATTTGGGAAGCATGCTCATATGAAATCAAAATAATTAAATTACCATGTGCATTGACATATATATATATATATATATATATATATATATATATTACCCCGAATGCAAATAAAAAAAGAATCAATGCATATGGGCAAAATTCAAAAATAAGTTTGATAGATGAGCATGTAATACAAAAGTGAAAAATTTTGGGTAGCTAGGTAAAGCATTTTAAATTGTATAAAGTATGTATATGTTAGGTGAGATCTTAGACTAATCAAGGATTCACTTTATTAGCTCACTTAGCCTTATATATACATCCCCACTTTTACCTCAGCCCCATTACAACCTTGAAAAGACCTCATGATGTTTGCATTAGTATACTAAATATTTGTTGATTGGTTAGTTGAAGAACAAAGTTTAGAAAGTATGATTAGAGAAGATTAGAGTGAAGTACCCTATACACTTGAGAGATTAGAGTGATATACACTACAGTGAGGGTTCAATGCTTGATTCTATGTTCCCTGCTTTCATGAGCTATCTTCTTACAAGTTTACTTGTCTTTTATTGTGTGATTTGAATTAGTGGAATTTGATTCATGTTTGTCTTCGAGAACTTATTCACTTTTAACCAAGTAGGTAGAAACATTTTGCATGTAGTTGCATTCACATAGATAAGTTGCATTGCATACTCTCTATTATTCCTCTTCACCCCTTTATAGCTTCTCTTGAGCTTAGCATGAGGACATGCTAATGTTTAAGTGTGGGAAGGTTTTAAACCACTATCTTATGGTTTATCTTGTGCTCAATTGAGTGGTTTTTATCAACTCTTTACCCACTTTTGCATATGATTTGCATGTTTTATATTTTCCTTCCTGATTCTGTACTATGATTGAAAACATGCTTCTTTGGCTTTTATTTCCTTTTATTTAATCCTCTCTTATTACCATTAGATGCCTTGATATGTGTGTTAAGTCATTTCAGGAATTACAGGGCAGGAATGGCTTAGAGGATGGGAATGAAGCACGCAAAAGTGGAAGGAATACAAGAAGTTAAAGAAATTGAAAAGCTGTCAGCCTGACCCTCTCTCACTAAACCGATCATAACTTGAGCTACAGAGGTCCAAATGATGCTGTTTTACTTGCGTTGGAAAGCTAACGTTCGGGGCTTCGATTTGATATATAATTCGCCATAGTGGCCATACAGATAGGCGACGCGAACGTGCGCTCCACGCAGACGTGTCGCATCTGCGAATCTCATTCCACGCAAACGCGTGGATAACGCCTCTGCGTTACTTTGCCGCGACCTCTACGGACCAGATTTCACAATCAGCGATTTCTGGGCTGTTTCTGACCCAATTTTTGGCCCAGAGAACACAAATTAGAGACTATAAAGTAGGAGAATGCATCCATTCATAATTATGCTTTCATAATTCACTTTTCATAAATCAAACTTCTCTCTCTCTTAGGATTTTAGGATTAGGATTTTTAGAAATTAGGAATATTACTTCTTCATCACAGGTTCAAGATTCTTTAATTTATGTTTCTCTTCTACTTTAAGATACTTTAATGCTTTTATTTATGTTTGATTTATGTTGCCCAATTGGCTTATGAATATTTTCCATGTTAGATTTGACTACTTTGAATGAATGTTATTTGAGGTATTCCAAATGTTTATGATTCTTATTTAGCTTTTTATATTATTGGCTTTAATTGATTAACTGGAAGCTCTTGAGTTATCAACTATTCATGATTGATTGTTATGTCGGCTAATTAACTGGAATTTCACTAACTCTAGTCTTTCTTAGGAGTTGGTTAGGACTTGGGAAATCTAACCAATTGGTTCACTTGACTTTCCCTTGCTTACGCAAAGGTTAACTAAGTGGGATTAACTTCCATTCTTATAGGAGTAACTAGGATAGGACTTCCGAATTTTCATATCTTGCCAAGAGTTTATTTTACAGTCATTTATTTATTTCATTTGTCATTTAATTTACTTGTTCCTCACTTTCAAAACCCCCAATTTACAAAACTCATAACCAATAATAAGAACACACCTCCCTGCAATTCCTTGAGAAGACGACCCGAGGTTTAAATACTTCGGTTATCAATTTATTTAGGGGTTTGTTACTTGTGACAACCAAAACGTTTGTAAGAAAGGTTGATTGCTTGGTTTAGTAACTATACTTACAACGGGAGTTTACTATAACTTCTAAACCATCTATCTTCAGTTCTTCAGTGACTATCATAGAGGATATGGACATAAGACCCACGATTGTTTCAATTTCAAAGACGCTCTCAAACAAGCCATCCGATACGGGAATTTGCCAAAATTATTCGAGAGCCTAGAAAAGTCGAACAGGAGAGATCACTCAAGCGGGATGGGTACAATCTCAGAATGGTGAGTCCGACGCACCAAGAGAACCCGAAAACTAACTCGACGATTGTGGTGAATGTCATCATCGAGAAGGATGTGCAGGAAAAATCCAAGTCAGCATTAAAAAAGGACCTCCGGGTGTTATCCATAAAAAATGAAAAAAGAACACCCCTCCTTCCGACAACTATCACGTTTTTTCCCGACAATTTATTGAACGACACTTCGGCGGAAGATGCCCCTTTCGTCATATCCACCACAGTCGGGATTGGTTTGGTAAAACGTATACTCGTAAACACCGAGGCTGACTCCAACATCCTTTTCAGGGGAGCTTTCGACAAATTAAGATTCTGAAACGAGAACCTACAGAGTCACCACAACAGAATGACCGGACTCGGAGACAACTTTCGCAAACTAGATGGTTCCATCGTACTACCGATCACCATCAAAAACAGAAACCAAAAGAAGACCATCCTCTCTGAGTTTGTAGTCCTAAAGGACTCCATGGCCTACAACATCATCCTAGGGAGGAAAATAATAAGCAATCTCTCCGCCGCCATATTTTCCAAGTTCCTAATTATGAAATTGCAAGTTGATAACGGAACCTTAGGAACAGTGTACGGTGACCGCGAAGTTGCAATAGAATGCAACAATGGCAGTTTAGCCCTCTAGAAGCGATCCCTGGCTGCAACGGGAATCTTCCTAGCTGACCTAGATGCACGGCAAGACGATCAGCCAAGACCGGAGCCAGAGGGAGACATGGAAAAGATACAAATAGGGCAAACCAAGGATAAATTTTCCTTTATTAACAAGAATCTACTTTCAACCAAAACAGCGAACTCATAGAACTCCTAAAAGAGATAGGAGAACTCCCATTTAATATAAAGTATTTCACATAAATAATTAGGAATATTTGTGTAAATGTTTATGAAGACAACATTTTGGAACTTGCGTACAATGCGAATCAAATCATCTTTGAAGTCAAATTTGTAAGTTTTGCCTAACCACAAGGTCAAAGAGGATCATTTACAAAATCCAAATATGAAACTCTAAAGAGAAAATATTTTGGCAAATCCAAGTGTTCTGTTCATATTTCTTAAAAAGTTTTAAAATTTATTGGTTGGAATATTACACAAAATAAACTTGCAGTTGAAGTTATTTGTGTTATTACAGTTAGTAATATTGTCAAGAAAAAATAGATTTTTTTAACTTAAGAATATTTTTTAGATTTATTTTAAAAAAGGTTAAAAATATTTGAAGAGACTGTTTTGAAAAGTTTTTTAAACTTTTTCAGAGATTATTTTGAGATTTTTTAAATTATTTAAAAACTATTTTGTATTTCATCTTGGGGACTAATTTGTCCAACTCGAACATGTAAACACTTAATGACCACATGTGCAACTTAATGTTATACGTCAGCTTTCACCATTAATGACTAACGAAGAAAGACTATATTGTTTGATAAAAGTAAGAATTGAAAATTATTTTGTGTATTTTGAAATTTAAGAGAATGAAGTGTCAAATTTTAAAAATTTTGATGATTAACTTGAGTAATTATCTAAAAAAAAACACTAGTTACACAATGTCTAGAGTTCTTCTTATATTTGCTATTTTGCCAACAGAAAGCATATTTTATCAATGACAATTAGCAAATATTGAATATGGGGTGGTAACATGCACCCTACATGTGAGTACCCAATTTGATTTTATTCGGTTGAATAAAGTTGTTAACTCGATTCACAACGTGTAGGGTAAGGTGTCGGTAAGATTTTGTGCGAATTGAACCTCAACTTTACGTACTCGGCCAACCCACACCCTACATATGTATATATTATATATTTATATATTTATATAAAAATATGTTTCAAGTAGATGTTGAATCAAAGACTTCTCTTTAAATAAAAAAAATCTTTAACTGTTAAAAAAATTATTAATTAATAATTTAATACATTTTTTTTATAAAGAAGTAAGTTCTATTTTAAATTATCATAAAAGTATATATAATAATGCATCTTTTTTGTAATTCACGGATAGAGTCAAATACCTGCATATTAAAAATGAGTAGAGTTATGATTGAGATATTTTCAATTCACAAGTAGAATAGAGTTGAATTTATATAAAATTCTCAATCACAAATAAAATTGAAGTTGGATCCAAACCCTATCGTATCCTATCCATTATCACCCCTCTTGTAGCTACTACCATCAGGCAAATTTACTTTCTTACTATCCTCAATCTAAATGCTTCACTCACTAGTCGCTACTGCTGCCATCCTCAAGCTTCTTCCTGTAACTCTCTCTCTCTCTCTCTCTCTCTGTGTGTGTACAGTTGTACTTCAACTGCTTTGGTGTTTCGTCGTCGTCTCTGATTATGCTTGTTCTTTTGCTCATCGACGAAAAAGAACGCCACACTCGTCCCTGTTCTTTGTTGCTGCTATGACCTCCTCTCTTTTGCTCGAATATAACTTTATTAAGATACTATTGTAGCTTGCCTGCACTTTCATATGATTATAACTTTAATAATGCTCCTATTATCATGGTTTTCAATTGTTCCCCTTAACATATGTATTTTTCTAAAAGAAAATTTTTCAAAAGATCAACATCTTATATTGTGCTTTACTTTCCTTTGTCACCTACACGTTCTTTTTATCAAAGGCGTTATGAACTTCTATGATTAGAAGCTTTTTTCAAGGTTTGATTTTTCATTTGTTGTCATTTATGCTTTGGATACATGTTCTGTTCAGCAGTAATTAAGTATCCGTCCATCTTTGATCATTTTTTTTGTTGTTTTGTGTAATATTATTCAGCCCTCTATGCTTTGTAATAGTATTTTACGCAACCTTAATAAATAAGTCTAAAAAAGTGGAATTAGGTTTATACAAGTAATATAAAAATCAGTTGTCAACGGTTAAATGTCAAATAAGTAATCTAGAATTAATAATCTTTTGTACTATACCTTCAAATCTATAGATTCAAGTCAATGATCAGAATACTATGTAAAACGTGCAAAGCAAGTCCTTTTCTTTTATGCTAATGTTACTGCTGATGTCATCGTCTCTTGCTTTATTAGAGAGGAAGAAACCAACCTTACCTTTTCTGATAAAGTGCATTTTCCTCTTGCTAAGTTGACAGAAAATTAAATTAAAAATGAAAAAAAGTGGATTTACAATACATAAAGCAATAAAGGAAGATTGTATTTTTTTTATGGAATCTAAACTGTGATGCCAATATATATAACATTTTAAGATTTGGTTATAAATGATCCGGATGTTCTTTTTTTTACCTTTACTTCAATGATCTTTTTTTATCAGTTATTTCATTCATGCCACATTTGTTTTTTTCAATATGTCTATTTTAATACTGAAATGTGAAACATATGCTAATTTTACAAAAATAAATAGATAATCACGATATGTCACAAGATTCTGCACTTCTTCAAAAAGAAAGACAATAAAAATCAATTGTTCCTTTTACAAAACACGCTGCAAAAGAAAAAGAAAAGAAATGTTCTAAATCTATATCTCTTTGAATGCGACAATAAAGATGTGTACAAAAACAAAACAGTAATAACAACGATCATAGTCATACATCATATTTTTCAAAAAAAAATCTATTAAAAATATCGAGTTATGTTTTCAAAACTCATCATCATATCATCATACCATCATCACATCTCGACTTGGGCATTTCAACCATATAATTTTGATCAAAGCAATTTATTTTAATCATCGACAGCTGGTGCACGGAATTGTGATCATCAATGGCGCCATCAACATGGTACGCTCATTGCAATCTCAACTCTTTATCACAACTCCGCACAACTAACCAGCAAGTGCACTGGGTCGTCCAAGTAATAAACCTTACGCGAGTAAGGGTCGATCCCACGGAGATTGTTGGTATGAAGCAAGCTATGGTCACCTTGTAAATCTTAGTCAGGCAGACTCAAATGGGTATGGGTGATATATGAATAAAACATAAAGATAAAGATAGAGATACTTATGTATTCCATTGGTGAGAACTTCAGATAAGCGTGTGAAGATGCTTTGTCCCTTCCGTCTCTCTGCTTTCCTACTGTTTTCATCCAATCCTTCTTACTCCTTTCCATGGCAAGCTTATGCAAGGGATTCACCGTTGTCAGTGGCTACCTCCCATCCTCTCAGTGGAAATGTTCAACGCACCCTGTCACGGCACGGCTATCCATCTGTCGGTTCTCGATCAGGCCGGAATAGAATCCATTGATTCTTTTGCGTTTGTCACTAACGCCCCGCCTTCAGGAGTTTGAAGCACGTCACAGTCATTCAATCATTGAATCCTACTCAGAATACCACAGACAAGGTTAGACCTTCCGGATTCTCTTGAATGCCGCCATCAGTTCTTGCCTATACCACGAAGACTCTGATCTCACGGAATGGCTGGCTCGTTTGTCAGGCGAGCGCTCGGTTGTCAGGCGATCAACCATGCATCGTGTTATCAGGAATCCAAGAGATAAACATTAGAGCCTCGTTGCTTGTAGAACAAGAGTGGTTGTCAGTCACTTTGTTCATAAATGAGAATGATGATGAGTGTCACATAATCATCACATTCATCATGTTCTTGGGTGCAAATGAATATCTTGGACAAAGAACAAGCGGAATTGAATAGAAGAACAATAGTAATTGCATTAATACTCGAGGTACAGCAGAGCTCCACACCTTAATCTATGGTGTGTAGAAACTCCACCGTTGAAAATACATAAGAACAAGGTCTAGGCATGGCCGAATGGCCAGCCTCCCAAAGAGGGTTCAATCATAAAAACATGATAAAAAGGTTCTAAGATTGAAAGATGAAAATACAATAGTAAAAGGTCCTATATATAGAGAACTAGTAGCCTAGGGTGTACAGAGATGAGTAAATGACATAAAAATCCACTTCCGGGCCCACTTGGTGAGTGCTTGGGCTGAGCAATGAAGCATTTTCGTGTAGAGACTCTTCTTGGAGTTAAACGCCAGCTTTTATGCCAGTTTGGGCGTTTAACTCCCATTTAGGTGCCAGTTCCGGCGTTTAACGCTGGGAAATCTGAAGGTGACTTTGAACGCCGGTTTGGGCCATCAAATCTTGGGCAAAGTATGGACTATTATATATTGCTGGAAAGCCCAGGATGTCTACTTTCCAACGCCGTTGAGAGCGCGCCAATTGGGCTTCTGTAGCTCCAGAAAATCCACTTCGAGTGCAGGGAGGTCAGAATCCAACAGCATCTGCAGTCCTTTTCAGTCTCTGGATCAGATTTTTGCTCAGGTCCCTCAATTTCAGCCAGAAAATACCTGAAATCACAGAAAAACACACAAACTCATAGTAAAGTCCAGAAAAGTGAATTTTAACTAAAAACTAATAAAAATATACTAAAAACTCAACTCAAACTACTAAAAACAATGCCAAAAAGCGTACAAATTATCCGCTCATCACAACACCAAACTTAAATTGTTGCTTGTCCCCAAGCAACTGAAAATCAAATAAGATAAAAAGAAGAGAATATGCAATGAATTCCAAAAACATCTATGAAGATCAGTATCAATTAGATGAGCGGGACTTTTAGCTTTTTGCTTCTGAATAGTTTTGGCATCTCACTCTATCCTTTGAAATTCAGAATGATTGGCTTCTTTAGGAACTCAGAATCCAGATAGTGTTATTGATTCTCCTAGTTAAGTATGATGATTCTTGAACACAGCTACTTATTGAGTCTTGGCTGTGGCCCAAAGCACTCTGTCTTCCAATATTACCACCGGATACATACATGCCACAGACACATAATTGGGTGAACCTTTTCAGATTGTGACTTAGCTTTGCTAAAGTCCCCAATTAGAGGTGTCCAGGGTTCTTAAGTACACTCTTTTTGCCTTGGATCACAACTTCATTTCTTTCTTTTTCTTTTCTTTTTTTTCTTTTTTCTTTTTTTTTCTTTTTTCGTCCTTTTTTTTGTATTCACTGCTTTTTCTTGCTTCAAGAATCATTTTTATGATTTTTCAGATCCTCAGTAACATGTCTCCTTTTTCATCATTCTTTCAAGAGCCAACATTCATGAATCACAAATTCAAAAGACATATGCACTGTTTAAGCATGCATTCAGAAAACAAAAGTGTTGCCACCACATCAAAATAATTAAACTGTTATAAAATTCACAATTCATGCAATTCTTTTTCTTTTTCAATTAAGAGCATTGTTTATTTAAGAAAGGTGATGGATTCATAGGAAATTCATAACTTTAAGGCATAGACACTAAGACACTAATGATCATAAGACACAAATATGGACAAACATAAAGCATAAATTTTCGAAAAACAAGAAAATAAAGAACAAGGAGATTAAAGAACGGGTCCACCTTAGTGATGGCGGCTTGTTCTTCCTCTTGAAGGTCTTATGGAGTGCTTGAGCTCCTCAATGTCTCTTCCTTGTCTTTGTTGCTCCTTTCTCATGATTCTTTGATCTTCTCTAATTTCATGGAGGAGAATGGAGTGTTCTTGGTGCTCCACCCTTAGTTGTCCCATGTTGGAACTCAGTTCTCCTAGGGAGGTATTTAGTTGCTCCCAATAGTTTTGTGGAGGAAAGTGCATCTCTTGAGGCATCTCAGGGATCTCATGATGAGAGGGGTCTCTTGTTTGCTCCATCCTTTTCTTAGTGATGGGCTTGTCCTCATCAATGGGGATGTCTCCCTCTATGTCAATTCCAACTGAATAACAGAGGTGACAAATGAGGTGAGGAAAGGCTAACCTTGCCAGGGTGGAGGACTTGTCCGCCACCTTATAGAGTTCTTGGGCTATAACCTCATGAACTTCCACTTCTTCTCCAATCATGATGCTATGAATCATGATGGCCCGGTCTAGAGTAACTTTGGACCGGTTACTAGTGGGAATGATTGTTGAATAAACTCCAACCATCCTCTAGCCACGGGCTTGAGGTCATGCCTTCTTAATTGAACCGGCTTCCCTCTTGAATCTCTCTTCCATTGGGCGCCCTCTTCACAAATGTCAGTGAGGACTTGGTCCAACCTTTGATCAAAGTTGACCCTTCTAGTGTAAGGATGTTCATCTCCTTGCATCATAGGCAAGTTGAATGCCAACCTTACATTTTCCGGACTAAAATCCAAGTATTTCCCCCGAACCATAGTAAGCCAATTCTTTGGATCCGGGTTCACACTTTGATCATGGTTCTTGGTGATCCATGCATTGGCATAGAACTCTTGAACCATCAAGATTCTGACTTGTTGAATGGGGTTGGTGAGAACTTCCCAACCTCTTCTTCGGATCTCATGTCGGATCTCCGGATATTCACTCTTTTTGAGTGAAAAAGGGACCTCGGGGATCACCTTCTTCAAGGCCACAACTTCATAGAAGTGGTCTTGATGCACCCTTGAGATGAATCTCTCCATCTCCCATGACTCGGAGGTGGAAGCTTTTGCCTTCCCTTTCCTCTTTCTAGAGGTTTCTCCGGCCTTGGATGCCATAAATGGTTATGGAAAAACAAAAAGCAATGCTTTTACCACACCAAACTTAAAAGGTTTGCTCGTCCTCGAGCAAAAGAAGAAAGAAAAGAGTAGAAGAAGAAGAAATGAGGAAGAAGGGGATGGCTTTGTGTTCGGCCAAAGAGGGAGAGAAGTGGTGTTTAGGTTGTGTGAAAATGAAGGAGTGAAGAAGGGTTTATATAGGAGAGGGGGGGCTCATGGTTCGGTCATGTATGGGTGGGTTTGGGAGGGAAAGTGGTTTGAATTTGAAGGGTGAGGTAGGTGGGGTTTTATGAAGGATGGATGTGAGTGGTGAAGAGAAGATGGGATTTGATAGGTGAAGGGTTTTTGGGGAAGAGGTATGGAAGTGATTGGTGAATGGGTGAAGAAGAAAGAGGGTGGTGGGGTAGGTGGGGATCCTGTGGGGTATACAGATCCTGAGGTGTCAAGGAAAAGTCATCCCTGCACCAAATGGCATGCAAAATCACGTTTTGAGCCAATTCTGGCGTTAAACGCCGGGCTGGTGCCCATTTCTGGCGTTTAACGCCAGGTTCTTGCCCCTTCCTGGCGTTTAACGCCAGTCTGGTGCCCCTTTCTGGCGTTTAACGCCCAGAATGGTGCCAGACTGGGCGTTAAACGCCCACCTGCTAGCCTTACTGGCGTTTAAACGCCAGTAGGTTCTTCCTCCAGGGTGTGCTGTTTTTCTTCCTGTTTTTCATTCTGTTTTTGCTTTTTCAATTGATTTTGTGACTTCTCATGATCATCAACCTACGAAAAACATAAAACAACAAAAGAAAGTAGATAAAATATAACATTGGGTTGCCTCCCAACAAGCGCTTCTTTATTGTCAGTAGCTTGACAGAGGGCTCTCATGGAGCCTCATATTTTCTCAGAGCAATGTTGGAACCTCCCAACACCAAACTTAGAGTTTGAATGTGGGGGTTCAACACCAAACTTAGAGTTTGGTTGTGGCCTCCCAACACCAAACTTAGAGTTTGACTGTGGGGGCTCTGCTTGACTCTGATTTGAGAGAAGCTCTTCATGCTTCCTCTCCATGGTGACAGAGGAGTATCCTTGAGCCTTAAACACAAAGGATTCTTCATTCACTTGAATGATCAGTTCACCTCTGTCAACATCAATCACAGCCTTTGCTGTGGCTAGGAAGGGTCTGATGTGTGGAAAACGATCCAACACTAAACTCACCGGCAAGTGTACCGGGTCGCATCAAGTAATAATAACTCACATGAGTGAGGTCGATCCCACAGGGATTGAAGGATTGAGCAATTTTAGTTTAGTGGGTGGTTTAGTCAAGCGGATCAAGTGTTGGTTGAGTGATTTGTGTTTAACAGGAAGTAAATGACAGTAAATGTAAAGGGAGAGGGGAATTTGCAGTAAATTGAAGAACAGGAAGGTAAAATGGACAGAATCTTAAAGAACAAGAAAGTAAATGACTGAAACTTAAAGTGCAAGAAATGTAAATTGCAGTAACTTAAATTGCAAGAAATATAAATTGCTTGAAAGTAAAAGGGAATTGAGGACAGGGATTGCAGAATTTAAACAAGAGAATGTGAATTGCAACAATTAAGAGAACAGAAATTGAATTAGAAGCAATGAGAATTAAATCAGCAAGGAAATAAAGTGCAGCAGAGGTTCCCAGAGGAACCAAAAGTAAAATTGGGTCTCAGGTCTCAAGAGACTAGGTAGCAGAGCCTAGATCTCTATTTGCCTTCCTAGATCCAAGTTAACAAAGCAATTGACAAGAATTAGAAGAAGAGGCAGTAAAGGAAATTGAAATTGAATTGAATTATGCAGAAAAGAGTTAAAGAGAGTTTGAATGGGAATTGAGACAGAATTTCCTCAATTTCTCACACCCAAAACTCAGAAACAGAAGATTAGAAGTGCTTAGGCAAGAATGAGGAAGAAGAGAGATCAATTCTCCTCCCCAATTCTTAGAAATCTCAGTCAAGTCACCAAGAAAATATTCAAAAGCTCAAAATAAAAGTGAAAATTCAAAGCTCAAAGCAAAAGTCCTAATTACATCAAACTAACTCCTATTTATACACTTTCTATTCTTGGATTTTTGGATTTGGATGGGCTTTTGAATTGGTGAAGAAATTAATTAAAATGGGGTTTTAATTTGAATTTTCGGCCCATGAAAAGTGCTCCCAGGAGGCTGCCCTGCCCTTGTGGAGGGCAGGGCAGAAAATTGGTGCTTGGTGCGGAGGTTTGGTGCATCTTGGGTGCGTGTTGGTGCGGATTGGTGCTGCCAGGAACGCAAAACGCTGCCCTGCCCGCGCCAAGGGCAGGGCAGAAAATTGTGGTGCTGCCAGATCGAGGAGTGTGCGCGCTTGGCGCTGCCAGGGTCGAAAATTGGTGCGCCAGAATCGCTTCTTGGTGCGCCACACACATGATGCTGCCCTGCCCGCGCAGAGGGCAGGGCAATGTTCCCTCTTTCACGTCCCGTGTTCGAAACACGGCAGAAGCACACGCTCATCATTTTTCTTGGCTTCTTGGCACGGCAATCAACCTTAAGTCCTAGCTTCCTCATGGTTCCTTGTTCGATCCTTGTGGCATGCATCATAGGCATTTTTCCTTTGATTTCTTTCCTTGGAGAGCCCGATACTGCCCTTGTGGAGGGCAGGGCAAGGTTCTCTTCCTCTTGGTTCCAAGGCACATTTTGTGCTCTGCTCTTGTAGTGGGCAGGGCAGAGTTGCCTTCTCTTCTTGGTTCTCTTATGTTGCCCTCCTAGAGGGCAGTGTGCCCTTGTGGAGGGCAATGTTGCCTCCCCCTTTGCATGCGGCACGCTTCTTCTCTCTTTTGCCACACTTTCCTTTCCTTGGGCTACACTTCTTAGGCCACGCTTTTCCTTTTCTTTTCTTTTCTTCACCTATAATAAACCAAAACAACCACTCCAAGTATCACTAAATTCAAGAGGCTTATAAATCAATTAAAATTCAATTAAAATTAGCTTAAACCTCATGATTTAACATTGATTTCATGGTGGTTGCTTGATTTAAAGAAGTTATGCATTTTCACTCCAAATCACTTACTTAGGATACAAGAAAGTGCATAAATGCTAACAAAACAAGTGAAATTAGCTTGAAAAATGGGTATATGATGACTTGTCATCACAACACCAAACTTAAATCTTGCTTGTCCCCAAGCAAGCATCAAAACTAAGAGTAAATGGAATGAATAAGAAAAGGATACTTATCCTTATTATGCAGATAGCATAACTTGATCTATGGGGCATTTATGCAGACAATGACAACTCAGGTTATTATTCCTGTTGCATAATATATATCTTTCCTCAAAAGCTTGCTAAACTTGCTGTTATAAGACTCACTTTTTATTCACTCCCTTGCTAACTTTTCTTGGCTTACAATGCTTAACAAGCTTATTATTCTTTTAGAGGTTGGGTGTCAAATGCTGCAGCATAGCCTTTGGCTTTATTTTCTTTTCTTTTGCTCAACATCTTTCCACCACAGACACATGGCTCACTAATTCTTCCTAGGATCATTGATGCCCAGCATCTCTTTGGATAACTAAATGTTTTGTATCTAAGTTGCTCTTTATTGTGGATTTTCAATTGGCCATCCCAAATCAGTTGATCTAAGTGACCGGGTTTTAAAATACCCCTTAGAATTTACTCATCCAAGCAGATCTTACTACAAGAACACCACAGGCATATGTCCTAGGGTCCAAGCTATTGGTGTCCAACCTTTATTCTTTGTTTTTCTT
This sequence comes from Arachis stenosperma, assembly GCF_014773155.1. NCBI lineage: Eukaryota > Viridiplantae > Streptophyta > Magnoliopsida > Fabales > Fabaceae > Arachis > Arachis stenosperma. The sequence goes on from NC_080379.1 coordinate 20,543,478, forward strand.
GCCATTTTGGCTTTTTCTTTCTTCCTTTTCTTTCTGTTTTTGTTACCAAGGGCCTTTTCATTATTGATAAGAGTCTTTATAACAGCAAGCTAACTCACAATTGAATGAGAATGATATTATGCAACAATTATTTCATGAGTTATGCATTTAATCAAACACATATACCACCACCAACTTCCATTCATGCTTATGCAACATTGGATATTTTACTTTTCAATTCAAACCAAACTCTTTTATTTAAGCATATGGGAAACAAAACAAAATTTAAAGCTAAGTGATGGATAACAAGCATTATGCAGGTTTAGCATTTTTAGCAAACAATTTCACTTGCAACTAGATAAACACTTTAGCAAGACATACAATGGTTTCCAGATTCAAGACTTTTCACAGCAGCAAGGATTAAGTTTTAGATACAACCTTTGAAGTTGCAGCCCTTTGATTTTTCCTTCTGTTGTGTTCTCTTTGAGTTAAGATGCATAATGTCTTCAATTGTTGACTCATGTCCTGCATAATCCTCAAAGTTGCTTGCTTCTCAAGCCCTTAATTATATGGTTAGTATGTATAAACTGAGTGTGGTTCCTGGATTGATTTTGGTGTGGGAACACCAAACTTAATTGTTTGCCACTGTCTCAGATATAACAAGTTAACCATATGTGAAACCTTGTATTCTTGCTAAAGGTTATAGAATCTAAACTAGAAAGCAATTTAAACAGTTGAATAATGTGATTGATTACTTGGAGCTAGAATCATGCAAGAGGTGAGAGTGTGTTTTTAAATGATATTTTTGGTGGAACACCAAACTTAGAAGTTTGACTTATGCTCTAAAATGTGCATTTATCAAATATGAAAGTTCAAAATCATACTCAGGAAATCATAGCTTATTAAAGAGAAGACAGAAATTTTAAATCATGGGTTGCCTCCCATGAAGCGCTCTTTTATTGTCACTAGCTTGACATTGAACTCCCTTTAGGGTGGTTGATGTTGGTGATGTCTCAACTTGTCACCTCTCACTGTCAGCCTTCTCTTTGTGCCTTGATGCTCAATTTCAATGTGCTCAAGAGACAGTACTTGGTTGACAGTGTAATAATCTTGTGTTCCCAGCTGTTGATACACTAGTTGCACCTCATCACCTTTGGCAAATCCTTCAGTTGGGATTTTCTTATTCTTCCACCCCTTGTAGGCCTTTTTCTTGTTTTTCTTCTTTTTCTTCCTTGTTGGTATGCTTCCTTTGACAGTGACTTGAGTTGTGATACCTTCCTTTTTGTTTATCACCCCTGCTTCCTTTTGAATTCCTTTTTCTTCTTGCATCTGCTTGTTTTTCTGTTCTACTGCCTTGTCTGTTGATTGCCTTGGAATGAGATCACCACTTGTTTTGCTTGTTTCTTCATCCCTTTGTAATTCTGGAAAGACTTTCAGGATGATGCTCTCCTCATGCATCCTGAGGGTTAACTCTCTCTGCTCTATATCCACAATGGCTCTAGCAGTGGCTAGAAATGGTCGACCAAGTATTATGGAATCACTTCCATTTTCTGAAGAATCCAGGATCACAAAATCTGCCGGATAGATGAACTTGTCAACTTTAACTAAAAGGTTCTCAATTAGCCCTTTAGGATACACTACCGATTGATCCACCAATTCCAAGGACATCTGTGTTGGTTTCACCTCCTCTATGCCAAGCTTTTTCACTAGAGAATATGGGATTAGATTTATGCTTGCTCCTAGATCGCACATCCCCTTGTTAATGAATAGGTTTCCAATAGTGCATGGTAAGAAGAAACCTCCAGGGTCTTCAAGCTTGGGAGGGAGTCCCTTTTTAATGAGTGCACTGCATTCTTCACTGAGCATTACAGTCTCTTTTTCATTCCACTGTCTCTTCTTGTTAATGAGCTCCTTTAAGAACTTGGCATATAAAGGCATTTGCTCCAATGCTTCAGCTAAAGGTATGTTGATCTCCAACTTCTTAAAAGTCTCAAGAAATTTGTGGAAATGCTGATCCTTTGTTTCCTTGTGAAATCTCTGTGGATAAGGCAATGGTGGTGTTGAGCTCTTCTCCACTTGATGTTGTTTTGGAATTGGTTCTTCCAGGATCTTCTTTCCTTTCTTCAAATTCTGTGGTTTGTTGTCTTCCTCTGTGAATTTTTCTGGGACATTCTTGGTCATCATGTCCTTGTTGATGGCTTCATCATTCTTTGTTGGCTTAGTGTCATTATGCTTGGTTGCCCCTTGGTCACCATCTGTTAACACTTTTCCACTTCTTAGTTGCACGACCTTGCATTCTTCCTTTGGGTTGGGAATGGTGTCACTAGGTAGTGAACTTGATGGTTTTTCAACAGAAATCTTCTTGGAGATTTGTCCAATCTGCCTCTCTAGGTTCTTCATGGAGGCTTCTTGGTTCTTTGTTGTCAATTCTTGGTTCTTCATCAGTTTCTCCATGAGCAGCTCTAGATTGGTGATTCTCTGTGAATCTTGTGAGATGGGTTGATTTTGGGGTGTTGATGGATGATGATAGGTGTTTTGGTTAGTAGGGTGGTTATTAGGTGGGTATTGGTTAGAATTGGGGTAGTTGTTTTGTGGTTTTCTGTATGTATTTTGACTAGTGTTTGGCTGGGGGTTGTGGTTTGTGTTTTTCCAATTGTTCTGACTTGTGTTTCTTTGCCATGGTTGTTGGTTTTGAGTATGGTTGTCTCCCCATCTGAGGTTGGGATGGTTCTTCCAAGATGGATTGTAAGTGTCACCATAGACTTCATTTGTTCCAGGATTTTGGTTGTGCATGTATTGGACTTGCTCTTGCTGTTGCTCTTCTTGAGTTTCTTCACTTTGCACCCAAGTGGTTGGAGGTTGGCTTGTGGTGCTCACTGCTGCCACTTGTAAGCCATTGATGAGCGGATAATTTATACGCTTTTTGGCATTGTTTTTATCTAGTTTTTAGTGAGTTTAAGCTACTTTTAGGGATGTTTTCCTTAGTTTTTATGTTAAATTCACATTTCTGGACTTTACTATGAGTTTGTGTGTTTTTCTGTGATTTCAGGTAAATTCTGACTGAAATTGAGGGATTTGAGCAAAACTCTGAAAAAGGCTGACAAAAGGACTGCTGATGCTGTTGGATTCTGACCTCCCTGCACTCGAAATGGATTTTCTGGAGCTACAGAACTCCAAATGGCGCGCTCTCAACGGCGTTGGAAAGTAGACATCCAGGGCTTTCCAGCAATATATAATAGTCCATGCTTTATTCGAAGATTGACGACGTAACTTGGCGTTAAACGCCAAGTTCATGCTGCTGTCTGGAGTTAAACGCCAGAAAAACGTCATGATCCGGAGTTGAACGCCCAAAACACGTCATAACTCAAAGTTCAACGCCAAGAAATGCCTTAGCTCGTGGATTGATCAAGCTCAGCCCAAGCACACACCAAGTGGGCCCCGAAAGTGGATTTATGCATCAATTACTTACTCATGTAAACCCTAGTAGCTAGTCTAGTATAAATAGGACACTTATCTATTGTATTAGACATCTTTGGTCTCAGTTTTGTTTTATTCTTCATCTTAGGAGATCATTGATCACGTTAGGAGAGGGCTGGCCATTCGGCCATGCCTGAACCTCTTTCACTTATGTATTTTCAACGGTGGAGTTTCTGCACACCATAGATTAAGGGTGTGGAGCTCTGCTGTACCTCAAAGATTAATGAAGTTCTATTTTCTTTTATTCAAATCTCTTCTATTCTTATCCCAAGATATTCATTCGTACCCAAGAATATGATGAATGTGATGAGTTAGATAACCCTCATCATCATTCTCACTGATGAACGCGCGTGATTGACAACCACTTCCGTTCTACATGCAAAGAAGCTTGAATGTATATCTCTTAGATTCCCCAACAGAATCTTCGTGGTATAAGCTAGATAGATGGCGGCATTTATGAGGATCCGGAAAGTCCAACCTTGTCTGTGGTGTTCCGAGTAGGATCCTGGGAATCCGGAAAGTCTACCTTGTCTGTGGTGTCCGAGTAGGATTCCGGTAATGAATGACTGTGACGTGCTTCAAACTTGTAACCTGCTGGGCGTAGTGACAACGCAAAAGAATCAATGGATTCTATTCCAGTAGGGGAGGGAACCAACCGGTGATTGGCCGTACTGTGACAGAGTGCGTGAGCATTAGCTTTCACTGCGAGGATGGGATGTAGCTATCAACCATGGGTGATGCCTCCAGACTGGTTAGCTGTGCGAGTGACAGCCGCATAGGATATTTCCCCGTGAGGATGAAAGTAGCCACAGTTGATGGTGAACCCCTAAACAAAGCTTGCCATGGAAAGGAGTAAGAAGGATTGAGTAGAAGGAATAGGAGAGCAGGCATCCGTGAGCTCTACAGCACCTCCATTCCGCTTATCTGAAATTCCTACCAATGAATCTACATAAGTATTTCTATCCCTTTTATTATTCCCTTTTATTTATTATTTAATCCAATAAAATATCATGTTTAAATTCGCCTGACTGAGATCTACAAGGTGACCATAGCCTGCTTCATACCAACAATCTCTGTGGATTCGACCCTTACTCACGTAAGGTTATTACTTGGACGACCCAGTACACTTGCTGGTTAGTTGAACGGAGTTGTGAAGAAAATAAACAGTGCCCTAAGGGTATATGCCAAAGCTCAAAAGATAGAATAAAATTTATACAACTTAAGAATGTTGAATCACAATTTCGTCCACCAAGTTTTTGGCGCCGTTGCCGGGGATTGTTCGAGTATGGACAACTGACGGTTCATCTTGTTGCTCAGATTAGGTAATTTTCTTTTCAAAAATCTTTTTCAAAATTTTTCTTTCAATTTTCGTTTTTCTTCACATTATTTTCGAAAATAATTAATAAAAATCCAAAAAAATTAGAAAATCATAAAAATCAAAAATATTTTGTGTTTCTTGTTTGAATCTTATGTTAATTTTTAAGTTTGGTGTCAATTGCATGCTTTTAAAATTTTTTCTTGCATTTTTCGAAAATCTCATGCATTCATAGTGTTCTTCATGATCTTCAAGTTGTTCTTGACAAGTCCTCTTGTTTGATCTTGATGATTTTTTGTTTTGTGTCTTTTGTTGTTTTTCTTGTGCATTTTTGCATTCATATTTTCCATGCATTAAAAATTTCTAAGTTTGGTGTCTTGCATGTTTTCTTTGCATCAAAAATTTTTCAAAAATATGTTCTTGATGTTCATCATGATCTTCAAAGTGTTCTTGGTGTTCATCTTGACATTCATAGCATTCTTGCATGCATCTTGTGTCTTGATCCAAAATTTTCATGTTTCGGGTCATTTTTGTGTTTTTCCTTAAAAATTTAAAAATAAAAAATATCTTTTCCTTATTTCCCTCCAAAATTTCGAAATTTTGGGTTGACTTGGTCAAAAATTTTCAAAATTAGTTGTTTTTTTTACAAGTCAAGTCAAAATTTCAATTTTAAAAATCTTATCTTTTCAAAATCTTTTTCAAAAATCATATCTTTTTCATTTTTTTTTTATTTTCGAAAATTTCAAAAATCTTTTTCAAAAATCTTTTTCAAAATCTTTTTCTTATCTTTGTATGTAATTTTCGAAAATCCACTAATAATTAATGTGATTGATTCAAAAATTTGAAGTTTGTTACTTTCTTGTTAAGAAAGGTTCAATCTTTAAGTTCTAGAATCTTATCTTGTAGTTTCTTGTTAGTGAAGTAAATAATTTCAAATTTTTAAAATTAAAATCTCTTTATCTTTTATTTTATCTTTTTCAAAAAAATTTTTATTTTTCAAAATTTGATTTCAAAATATCTTCTTATCTTCCTATCTTTTTCAAATTTGATTTCAAATCTTTTTCAATCAACTAACTAACTTTGTGTTTGTTTCTTATCTTTTTCAAAACCACCTAACTACTTCTCTTTCTTCTATTTTCGAAAATATCTCACTCTTTTTCAAAAATTCTTTTTAATTAACTAATTGTTTCAAATTTTATTTTTAATTACATTTTATCTTCAATTTTCGAAAATCACTAACTTCTTTTTCAAAATTATTTTCGAAATCTCCCTCCTCTTTTCTTCTTCTATTTAATTATTTAATTACTAACACTTCTCTTCACCTCTCTTCATTCATATCCTAATATTTCATCTCACATCTCTGCCATCCTCACAGTTGTGTTTCTTCCATTACATTACATTCTTTGTCTACCCCTCTTCTCCTACCCCTTTCTTCTTCTACTAACATAAAGGAATCTCTATACTGTGACATAGAGGATTCCTTCTTCTTTTCTTATTTTCTTCTCTTTCATATGAGCAGGAACAAGGATAAAGGCACTCTTGTTGAAATTGATCCAGAACCTGAAAGGACTCTGAAGAGAAAATTAAAAGAAGCTAAATTACAACAATCCAGAAGAGACCTTCTTGAAATTTTCGAACAAGAGAAAGAGATGGCAGAAGAAAATAATAATAATAATGTAAGGAGAATGCTTGGTGACTTCACTAAGCCAACGTCCAAATTTGATGGAAGAAGCATCTCCATTCCTGCCATTGGAGCCAATAACTTTGAGCTTAAGCCTCAACTAGTTGCTTTAATGCAACAAAACTGCAAGTTTTATGGACTTCCATCTGAAGATCCTTACCAGTTTTTAACTGAGTTCTTGCAGATCTGTGACACTGTAAAGACAAATGGAGTTAATCCTGAAGTCTACAGACTCTTGCTTTTCCCTTTTGCTGTAAGAGACAGAGCTAGAGTATGGTTGGATTCACAACCCAAGGATAGCCTGGACTCATGGGATAAGCTTGTCACTGCATTCTTAGATAAGTTCTTTCCTCCTCAAAAGCTGAGCAAGCTGAGAGTGGATGTTCAAACCTTCAAACAAAAAGATGGTGAATCCCTCTATGAAGCTTGGGAAAGATACAAGCAGCTGACCAAAAGATGTCCATCTGACATGTTTTCAGAATGGACCATATTAGATATATTCTATTATGGTCTCTCTGAATTTTCGAAAATGTCATTGGATCATTCTGCAGGTGGATCTATTCACCTGAAAAAAACGCCTGAAGAGGCTCAAGAACTCATTGACATGGTTGCAAACAACCAGTTTATGTACACCTCTGAGAGGAATTCCGTGAACAATGGGATACCTCAGAAGAAAGGAGTTCTTGAAATTGATGCTCTGAATGCCATATTGGCTCAGAACAAAGTGTTGACTCAACAGGTCAACATGATCTCTCAAAATCTGAATGGATTGCAACATGCATCCAACAGTACTAGAGAGGCAGCTTCTGAAGAAGCTTATAATCCTGAGAACCCTGCCATGGCAGAGGTTAATTACTTAGGTGAACCTTATGGAAACACCTATAACTCATCATGGAGAAATCATCCAAATTTCTCCTGGAAGGATCAACAAAAACCTCAACAAGGTTTTAACAATGGTGGACGTAATAGGCTGAATAATAGTAAGCCATATCCATCATCTTCTCAGCAACAGACAGAGAACTCTGAACAAAACAATTCTAATTTAGCCAATATAGTCTCTGATCTGTCAAAGGCCACTTTTAGTTTCATGAATGAAACAAGATCCTCCATTAGAAATCTGGAGGCACAAGTGGGCCAGCTGAGTAAGAAAGTCATTGACACTCCTCCCAGTACTCTCCCAAGTAATACAGAAGAAAATCCAAAAGGAGAGTGCAAGGCCGTTGATTTAATCAAAATGGCCGAATGCACAAGGGAGGAGGAGGACGAAAATCCTAGGGAGGAAGACCTCCTGGGACGTTCCTCAAGCAAGAAGGAGTTTCCTATTGAGGATCCTGAGGAATCTGAGGCTCATCTAGAGACCATAGAGATTCCTTTAAATCTCCTTCTGCCATTCATGAGCTCTGAAGAATATTCATCCTCTGAAGAGAATGAAGATGTGACTGGAGAGCAAGTTGCTCAATACTTAGGAGCTATCATGAAGCTGAATGCCAAGCTGTTTGGTAATGAGACCTGGGAAAGTGAACCTCCCTTGCTCATTAGTGAACTAGATACTTGGATTCAGAAAACTCTGCCTCAAAAGAAACAAGATCCTGGCAAGTTCTTAATACCTTGCACCATTGGTACCATGAGCTTTGAAAAAGCTCTATGTGATCTTGGGTCAGGAATAAATCTTATGCCACTCTCTGTAATGGAGAAGCTGGGAATCATTGAGGTACAACCTGCCTTGTTCTCATTACAATTGGCAGATAAGTCCATAAGACAAGCTTATGGAATCGTAGAGGACGTGCTAGTAAGGGTTGAAGGCCTTTACATCCCTACTGATTTCATAATCCTAGACACTAGGAAGGAAGATGATGAATGCATCATCCTAGGAAGACCTTTCCTAGCCACAGCAGGAGCTGTGATAGATGTCAACAGAGGAGAGTTAGTCCTTCAATTGAATGGGGACTACCTTGTGTTTCAGGCACATGGCCATCCCTCTGTGACAAAAGAGAGTAAGCATAAAGAGCTTCTCTCAGTTCAAGGTCAAGAAGAACCCACACAGTCAAACTCTAAGTTTGGTGTTGTGAAGCCACAACCAAACTCTAAGTTTGGTGTCCAAACCCCATATCCAAACTCTAAGTTTGGTGTTGGGAATACCACACTTAAGTTGACCTGATCACCTTGTGGCTCCATGAGAGCCACTGTCAAGCTACTGACATTAAAGAAGCGCTTGTTGGGAGGCAACCCAATTTTATTTATCTAATTTTATTTTATTTTGTTTCTTTGTTATTTTTGTGTTTAATTAGGTACATGATCATGAGGAGTCACGAAAAAAATCAAAAAAAAAAAATTAAAAACAGAGTCAAAAACAGAAGAAAAAAAATTTTCACCCTGGAGGACGCACGGGCCGGCGTTCAACGCCCAGAAGATGCATCTGGCTGGCGTTCAACGCCAGAACAGAGCATCTTTCTGGCGCTGAACGCCCAAAACAAGCTACATCCTGGCGTTTAACGCCAGGATGCGCACACAGAGGACAATCTGGCGCTGAACGCCAGAAACAAGCTTGAAACTGGCGTTCAACGCCAGAAACAAGCATTACATGGGCGTTTAACGCCCAGAACATGCACCAATGGGCGTTTGAACGCCAGAATGATGCATGGAGGCATGTTACATGCCTATATGGTGAAGGAATGGTATTTGTTTTCACCTCAGGATCTGTGGACCCCACAGGATCCTCACCTCAGGATCTGTGGACCCCACAGGATCCCCACCTAACATATTCACACCTTACCTTCTAATCCTAGTTTTTGTGAATGTGATTGCTCTTCCCCATGTCACACTTCCCAACATCTTCTTCATCAATCACCTCCATTACCCCATTCACCATTCACATCAACCCCCTCTTCCCCATAAACCCCACCTACCTTTACAAACTTCTCTTTCCCACCCAATCCCACCCATATAGCCGAATCCATCTCCCCTCACTCACCTCCATTTTCTTCTTCTTCTTCTTCTTCTTCTCTTCTTTCTTCTCTTGCTCGAGGGCGAGCAATATTATAAGTTTGGTGTGGTAAAAGCATAGCTTTTTTGCTTTTCCATTACCATTAATGGCACCTAAGGCCAGAGATACCTCAAAGGGAAGACAAAAGCTTCCACCTCTGAGTCTTGGGAGATGAAAAGACTAATATAAGCTGGAATAGCTCAGTTGGTTAGAACATGTGGCTGCAAATCAAGAGATCCCTGAGATACCTCAGGGGATAAGTAATCCTCCACACAAATATTGGGAGCAACTAAAGGGAAGAACACCAAAATTACTAGGAATCATTCAACAAAAGCAAGGAAGAGACATAGAGGAGCTCAAAGAGCACCATTGGACCTTCAAAAAGGCGCCACCTTCACTCAGGTGGATTCATTCCTTGTTCTTTATTTCTTTCTGTTTTCGGTTTTTAATTATTATGTCTATCTATGTTTTGTGTCTTTATCTCATGATCATTAGTATGTAACCATGCCTTAAAGCTATGAATAAATTCCATTAATCCTTCACCTCTCTTAAAAGAAAAATGTTTTAATTCAAAAGAACAAGAAGTACATAAATTTCGAAATTATTATTGAAATTAATTTAATTATATTGATGTGGTGACAATACTTTTTGTTTTCTGAATGAATGCTTGAACAGTGCATATGTCTTTTGATATTGTTGTTTATGAGTGTTAAAATTGTTGGCTCTTGAAAGAATGATGAACAAAGAGAAATGTTATTGATGATCTGAAAAATCATGAAATTGATTCTTGAAGCAAGAAAAAGCAGTGAAAAAGAAGAAGCATTCGAAAAAAAAATGGAGCTAAAAAGAGTATATAGAAAAAGAAGGAGCAGTAGAAAAAGCCAATAGCCCTTAAAACCAAAAGGCAAGGGTAAAAAGGATCCAAGGCTTTGAGCATCAATGGATAGGAGGGCCCAAGGAAATAAAATCCAGGCCTAAGCGGCTAAATCAAGCTGTCCCTAACCATGTGCTTGTGTCATGAAGGTCCAAGTGAAAAGCTTGAGACTGAATGGTTAAAGTTGTGATCCAAAGCAAAAGAGTGTGCTTAAGAGCTCTGGACACCACTAACTGGGGACTTTAGCAAAGCTAAGTCACAATCTGAAAAGGTTCACCCAGTTATGTGTCTGTGGCATTTATGTATCCGGTGGTAATACTAGAAAATAAAGTGCTTAGGGCCACGGCCAAGACTCATAAGTAGCTGTGTTCAAGAATCAACATGCTTAAATTAGGAAAGTCAATAACACTATCCGAAATTCTAAGTTCCTAAGAGAAGCCAATCACTCTAAACTTCAAAGGAAAAAGTGAGATGCCAAAACTGTTCAGAAGCAAAAAGCTACAAGTCCCGCTCATTTAATTATAATTAATATTCATTGATATTTCTGAATTTATAGTATATTCTCTTCTTTTTATCCTATTTGATTTTCAGTTGCTTGGGGACAAGCAACAATTTAAGTTTAGTGTTGTGATGAGCGGATAATTTATACGCTTTTTGGCATTGTTTTTATCTAGTTTTTAGTGAGTTTAAGCTACTTTTAGGGATGTTTTCCTTAGTTTTTATGTTAAATTCACATTTCTGGACTTTACTATGAGTTTGTGTGTTTTTCTGTGATTTCAGGTAAATTCTGACTGAAATTGAGGGATTTGAGCAAAACTCTGAAAAAGGCTGACAAAAGGACTGCTGATGCTGTTGGATTCTGACCTCCCTGCACTCGAAATGGATTTTCTGGAGCTACAGAACTCCAAATAGCGCGCTCTCAACGGCGTTGGAAAGTAGACATCCAGGGCTTTCCAGCAATATATAATAGTCCATGCTTTATTCGAAGATTGACGACGTAACTTGGCGTTAAACGCCAAGTTCATGCTGCTGTCTGGAGTTAAACGCCAGAAAAACGTCATGATCCGGAGTTGAACGCCCAAAACACGTCATAACTCAAAGTTCAACGCCAAGAAATGCCTTAGCTCGTGGATTGATCAAGCTCAGCCCAAGCACACACCAAGTGGGCCCCGGAAGTGGATTTATGCATCAATTACTTACTCATGTAAACCCTAGTAGCTAGTCTAGTATAAATAGGACACTTATCTATTGTATTAGACATCTTTGGTCTCAGTTTTGTTTTATTCTTCATCTTAGGAGATCATTGATCACGTTAGGAGAGGGCTGGCCATTCGGCCATGCCTGAACCTCTTTCACTTATGTATTTTCAACGGTGGAGTTTCTGCACACCATAGATTAAGGGTGTGGAGCTCTGCTGTACCTCAAAGATTAATGAAGTTCTATTTTCTTTTATTCAAATCTCTTCTATTCTTATCCCAAGATATTCATTCGTACCCAAGAATATGATGAATGTGATGAGTTAGATAACCCTCATCATCATTCTCACTGATGAACGCGCGTGATTGACAACCACTTCCGTTCTACATGCAAAGAAGCTTGAATGTATATCTCTTAGATTCCCCAACAGAATCTTCGTGGTATAAGCTAGATAGATGGCGGCATTTATGAGGATCCGGAAAGTCCAACCTTGTCTGTGGTGTTCCGAGTAGGATCCTGGGAATCCGGAAAGTCTACCTTGTCTGTGGTGTCCGAGTAGGATTCCGGTAATGAATGACTGTGACGTGCTTCAAACTTGTAACCTGCTGGGCGTAGTGACAACGCAAAAGAATCAATGGATTCTATTCCAGTAGGGGAGGGAACCAACCGGTGATTGGCCGTACTGTGACAGAGTGCGTGAGCATTAGCTTTCACTGCGAGGATGGGATGTAGCTATCAACCATGGGTGATGCCTCCAGACTGGTTAGCTGTGCGAGTGACAGCCGCATAGGATATTTCCCCGTGAGGATGAAAGTAGCCACAGTTGATGGTGAACCCTAAACAAAGCTTGCCATGGAAAGGAGTAAGAAGGATTGAGTAGAAGGAATAGGAGAGCAGGCATCCGTGAGCTCTACAGCACCTCCATTCCGCTTATCTGAAATTCCTACCAATGAATCTACATAAGTATTTCTATCCCTTTTATTATTCCCTTTTATTTATTATTTAATCCAATAAAATATCATGTTTAAATTCGCCTGACTGAGATCTACAAGGTGACCATAGCCTGCTTCATACCAACAATCTCTGTGGATTCGACCCTTACTCACGTAAGGTTATTACTTGGACGACCCAGTACACTTGCTGGTTAGTTGAACGGAGTTGTGAAGAAAATAAACAGTGCCCTAAGGGTATATGCCAAAGCTCAAAAGATAGAATAAAATTTATACAACTTAAGAATGTTGAATCACAATTTCGTCCACCAGCCATCAATCCTTTTGGCCATTTGCTCAAATTGTTGTTGAATCTGCTGCTGCATCATCTTGTTCTGAGCCAGAATAGAATCAACTCCTTCCAACTCCATTACTCCTCTTCTCTGTGATGGTTGGCGTTGTCTTTGATGAGCAAAGAAATATTGGTTGTTGGCCACCATATCAATGAGGTTTCGAGCTTCCTCTGTGGTTTTCATGAGCTGTAAAGAGCCTCCGGCAGAGTGATCAAGAGCTTCTTGAGCTTTAAGAGTGAGTCCTTCATAGAAGTTTTGTAACTTATCCCATTCAGTGAACATCTCTGGTGGACATTTCCTCAATAGAGCCTTATATCTTTCCCATGCTTCATATAAGTTTTCAGCCTCCATTTGAGTGAACGTTTGAACCTCAGTCTTCAATCTTAGGATTCTTTGAGGGGGATAAAATTTGGCAAGGAACTTGCTCACCAAGTCATCCCAAGTGTTGATGCTTTCTTTTGGAAAGGTCTCTAGCCATTGAGTGGCTTTATCTCTGAGAGAGAATGGGAAGAGCAGCAACTTGTAGCTATCAGGGGGTACACCATTTGTTTTCACTGTGTCACAGATTCTCAAGAAAGTAGACAAATGTTGATTTGGATCCTCCAAAGGCCCTCATCCAAAAGAACAATTGTTTTGAACCAGAGTGATGAGTTGTGGCTTGAGTTCAAAATTGTTTGCATTGACATTAGGAGGAAGAATGCTACTTCCACAGTGCCTAGCATTTGCAAATGTGTATGAAGCCAAGACTCTTCGTTGATGTTGGTTATTATTGGCTCCTTCTCCTGGTTGATTGGTATCTCCTTCCATCTCTTGGAATTCCTCCTCAGATTCTTCTTCTCTAACAACGTTCTTCCCTCTTTCGGCTCTTCTTATTCTCCGAAGAGTTCTTTGATCAATTTCAGAGAGGATAGGGGAAGATCTTCCTGTACCTGACATACAAACACACAACAATAAACACACAGATCCAGAAAGCTAATGAAACTTCAATCTATAGTTAGAATGAAGTTTTAGTTAGTTTAAGCAAAAATTCAAACAGTTAGTGTGTTAGTGAGAATTAGAATAACAGAAAAGAAAAAAAATGCTTAATCTAGACCTCCACTTCACTTAATCATTGTCAATCTATTTCAATCCCCGGCAACGGCGCCAAAAACTTGATGTGTGGAAAACGATCCAACACTAAACTCACCGGCAAGTGTACCGGGTCGCATCAAGTAATAATAACTCACATGAGTGAGGTCGATCCCACAGGGATTGAAGGATTGAGCAATTTTAGTTTAGTGGGTGGTTTAGTCAAGCGGATCAAGTGTTGGTTGAGTGATTTGTGTTTAACAGGAAGTAAATGACAGTAAATGTAAAGGGAGAGGGGAATTTGCAGTAAATTGAAGAACAGGAAGGTAAAATGGACTGAATCTTAAAGAACAAGAAAGTAAATGACTGAAACTTAAAGTGCAAGAAATGTAAATTGCAGTAACTTAAATTGCAAGAAATATAAATTGCTTGAAAGTAAAAGGGAATTGAGGACAGGGATTGCAGAATTTAAACAAGAGAATGTGAATTGCAACAATTAAGAGAACAGAAATTGAATTAGAAGCAATGAGAATTAAATCAGCAAGGAAATAAAGTGCAGCAGAGGTTCCCAGAGGAACCAAAAGTAAAATTGGGTCTCAGGTCTCAAGAGACTAGGTAGCAGAGCCTAGATCTCTATTTGCCTTCCTAGATCCAAGTTAACAAAGCAATTGACAAGAATTAGAAGAAGAGGCAGTAAAGGAAATTGAAATTGAATTGAATTATGCAGAAAAGAGTTAAAGAGAGGTTGAATGGGAATTGAGATAGAATTTCCTCAATTTCTCACACCCAAAACTCAGAAACAGAAGATTATAAGTGCTTAGGCAAGAATGAGGAAGAAGAGAGATCAATTCTCCTCCCCAATTCTCAGAAATCTCAGTCAAGTCACCAAGAAAATATTCAAAAGCTCAAAATAAAAGTGAAAATTCAAAGCTCAAAGCAAAAGTCCTAATTACATCAAACTAACTCCTATTTATACACTTTCTATTCTTGGATTTTTGGATTTGGATGGGCTTTTGAATTGGTGAAGAAATGAATTAAAATGGGGTTTTAATTTGAATTTTCGGCCCATGAAAAGTGCTCCCAGGAGGCTGCCCTGCCCTTGTGGAGGGCAGGGCAGAAAATTGGTGCTTGGTGCGGAGGTTTGGTGCGTCTTGGGTGCGTGTTGGTGCGGATTGGTGCTGCCAGGAACGCAAAACGCTGCCCTGCCCGCGCCAAGGGCAGGGCAGAAAATTGTGGTGCTGCCAGATCGAGGAGTGTGCGCGCTTGGCGCTGCCAGGGTCGAAAATTGGTGCGCCAGAATCGCTTCTTGGTGCGCCACACACAAGATGCTGCCCTGCCCGCGCAGAGGGCAGGGCAATGTTCCCTCTTTCACGTCCCGTGTTCGAAACACGGCAGAAGCACACGCTCATCATTTTTCTTGGCTTCTTGGCACGGCAATCAACCTTAAGTCCTAGCTTCCTCATGGTTCCTTGTTCGATCCTTGTGGCATGCATCATAGGCATTTTTCCTTTGATTTCTTTCCTTGGAGAGCCCGATACTGCCCTTGTGGAGGGCAGGGCAAGGTTCTCTTCCTCTTGGTTCCAAGGCACATTTTGTGCTCTGCCCTTGTAGTGGGCAGGGCAGAGTTGCCTTCTCTTCTTGGTTCTCTTATGTTGCCCTCCTAGAGGGCAGTGTGCCCTTGTGGAGGGCAATGTTGCCTCCCCCTTTGCATGCGGCACGCTTCTTCTCTCTTTTGCCACACTTTCCTTTCCTTGGGCTACACTTCTTAGGCCACGCTTTTCCTTTTCTTTTCTTTTCTTCACCTATAATAAACCAAAACAACCACTCCAAGTATCACTAAATTCAAGAGGCTTATAAATCAATTAAAATTCAATTAAAATTAGCTTAAACCTCATGATTTAACATTGATTTCATGGTGGTTGCTTGATTTAAAGAAGTTATGCATTTTCACTCCAAATCACTTACTTAGGATACAAGAAAGTGCATAAATGCTAACAAAACAAGTGAAATTAGCTTGAAAAATGGGTATATGATGACTTGTCATCAGGGTCTGCCAAGGATGATGGATTCATCCATGCATTTTCCAGTCTCTAGGACTATGAAATCAGTAGGGATGTAATGGTCTTCAACTTTTACCAGAACATCCTCTACAAGTCCATAAGCTTGTTTTCTTGAATTGTCTGCCATCTCTAGTGAGATTCTTGCAGCTTGCACCTCAAAGATCCCTAGTTTCTCCATTACAGAGAGGGGCATGAGGTTTACACTTGACCCTAAGTCACACAGAGCCTTTTTGAAGGTCATGGTGCCTATGGTACAAGGTATTGAAAACTTCCCAGGGTCTTGTCTCTTTTGAGGTAATTTCTGCCTAGACAAGTCATCCAGTTCTTTGGTGAGCAAAGGAGGTTCATCCTCCCAAGTCTCATTTCCAAATAACTTGTCATTTAGCTTTATGATTGCTCCAAGGTATTTAGCAACTTACTCTTCAGTGACATACTCATCATCTTCAGAGGAAGAATACTCATCAGAGCTCATGAAAGGCAGAAGTAGGTCCAATGGAATCTCTATGGTCTCATTTTGAGCCTCAGATTCCCATGGTTCCTCATTGGGGAATTCAGTGGAGGTCAGTGCACGCCCATTGAGGTCTTCCTCAGTGGCGTTCACTTCCTCTCCCTCCTCTCCAAATTCGGCCATGTTGATGGCCTTGCACTCTCCTTTTGGATTTTCTTCTGTATTGCTTGGGAGAGTACTTGGAGGGAGTTCAGTAACTTTCTTGCTCAGCTGTCCCACTTGTGCCTCCAAATTCCTAATGGAGGACCTTGTTTCAGTCATGAAACTTTGAGTGGTTTTGATTAGATCAGAGACCATGGTTGCTAAGTCAGAGGGGTCTTGCTTAGAATTCTCTGTCTGTTGCTGAGAAGATGATGGAAAAGGCTTGCCATTGCTAAACCTGTTTCTTCCACCATTATTGTTGTTGAAACCTTGTTGAGGTCTCTCTTGATTCTTCCATGAGAAATTTGGGTGATTTCTCCATGAAGAATTATAGGTGTTTCTATAGGGTTCTCCTAGGTAATTCACCTCTTCCATTGAAGGGTTCTCAGGATCATAAGCTTCTTCTTCAGATGAAGCATCCTTAGTACTGCCAGGTGCATTTTGCATTCCAGACAGACTTTGAGAAATCAGATTGACTTGTTGAGTCAATATCTTGTTCTGAGCCAGAATGGCATTCAGAGTATCAATCTCAAGAACTCCTTTCTTCTGACTTGTCCCATTGTTCACAGGATTCCTTTCAGAAGTGTACATGAATTGGTTATTTGCAACCATTTCAATTAGCTCTTGAGCTTCTGTAGGCGTCTTCTTCAGATGAAGAGATCCTCCAGCAGAGCTATCCAAAGACATCTTGGATAGTTCAGAGAGACCATCATAGAAAATACATATGATGCTCCATTCAGAAAGCATGTCAGAAGGACATTTTCTGATCAATTGTTTGTATCTTTCCCAAGCTTCATAGAGGGATTCTCCATCCTTCTGTCTGAAGGTTTGGACTTCCACTCTAAGCTTACTCAATTTTTGAGGTGGAAAGAACTTTGCCAAGAAGGCATTGACTAGCTTTTCCCATGAGTCCAGGCTTTCTTTAGGTTGTGAGTCCAACCATGTCCTAGCTCTGTCTCTTACAGCTAAAGGGAATAGCATAAGTCTGTAGACCTCAGGGTCAACCCCATTAGTCTTGACAGTGTCACAGATTTGCAAGAACTCAGCCAAAAACTGATGAGGATCTTCCAATGGAAGTCCATGAAACTTGCAATTCTGTTGCATTAGAGAAACTAATTGAGGCTTAAGCTCAAAGTTGTTTGCTCCAATGGCAGGGATAGAGATGCTTCTCCCATAGAAGTCGGGAGTAGGTGTAGTGAAGTCACCCAGCACCTTCCTTGCATTGTTGGCATTGTTGTTGTTTTCGGCTGCCATGTCTTCTTCTTTGAAGATTTCTGTTAGGTCCTCTACAGAGAGTTGTGCCTTAGCTTTTCTTAGCTTTCGCTTCAAGGTCCTTTCGGGTTCAGGGTCAGCTTCAACAAGAATGCTTTTGTCTTTGTTCCTGCTCATATGAAAGAGAAGAGAACAAGAAAATGTGGAATCCTCTATGTCACAGTATAGAGATTCCTTGAGGTGTCAGAAGAACAGAAAATTAGAAGGAAGAGGTAGAAGAATTCGAACTTAGTGAGATAGAGTTCGAATTGTGCATTGAGGAGGAGTAGTACTCCATAAATAGAAGGATGTGAGAAGAGGGGAAGAGCTTTTTTTCGAAAATTAATTAAAAGATTTTAAAAGCATTTTGAAAAACTTGAATTGATTTTCGAAAACTAAAAGTGCGAAAGAAATCAAGTGATTTTTGAAAAAGATTTTGAAATTAGAAATAAAAAAAAGATATGATTGAAAACTATTTTTGAAAAAGATGAGGTTAAGAAGATATGATTGGTTTTAAAAAAAAATATGTGATTGAGAAGATATGATTTGAAAACAATTTTAAAAGGATTTGATTTTAAAAATTAATAACTTGGCTATCAAGAAAAGATATGATTCAAACATTAAACCTTTCTCAACAGAAAAGGCAACATACTTGAAATGTTGAATCAAATCATTAATTGATAGCAAGTATCTTTGAAAAAGGAAAGAAATTGATTTTGAAAACATTTGATTGAAAAGATATGATTTGAAAAAGATTTGATTTTGAAAAACTTTGAAAACTTGAAAAAAAATTTGATTTGAAAACAAAATCCTCCCCCTTGTGCCATCCTGGCGTTAAACGCCTAGAATGGTGCACATTCTGGCGTTTAACGCCCAATGCACTACCTTTTTGGGCGTTAAACGCCCAACCAGGCACCCTGGCTGGCGTTTAAACGCCAGTCTGTCCTTCTTCACTGGGCGTTTTGAACGCCCAACTTTTTCTATGTAATTCCTCTGCTGCATGTTCTGAATCTTCAGTTCCCTGTACTATTGACTTGAAAATAGAACCAAGATCAAATAAACAATGCATGCAAGACACCAAACTTAAATTTAGACACTAGACTCAAACAAGAAACATAAAATATTTTTGGTTTTTATGATTTTGAAATTTTTTTTTTTGGATTTTTCGAAAATTATATGGAAATAGAAAATAAAGGTTTCAGAATTCTTAATTTAGATTCCAGGAATCATTGCAATGCTAGTCTAAGACTCCGGTCCAGGAATTAGACATGGCTTCACAGCCAGCCAAGCCTTCAAAGAAAGCTTCGGTCCAAAACACTAGACATGGCCAATGGCCAGCCAAGCCTTAGCAGATCATTGCTCCAATAGCAAGATTGATAGAGATCAACAAGCTCTTGTGATGATCAGTCGAAACCTCGGTCCAATAAGATTAGACATGGCTTCACAGCCAGCCAGATTTCAACAGATCATCATGAAACTCTAGAACTCATTCTTAAGAACTCTGAAAAATACCTAATCTAAGCAACAAGATGAACCGTCAGTTGTCCATACACGAAACAATCCCCGGCAACGGCGCCAAAAACTTGGTGCACGGAATTGTGATCATCAATGGCGCCATCAACATGGTACGCTCATTGCAATCTCAACTCTTTATCACAACTCCGCACAACTAACCAGCAAGTGCACTGGGTCGTCCAAGTAATAAACCTTATGCGAGTAAGGGTCGATCCCACGGAGATTGTTGGTATGAAGCAAGCTATGGTCACCTTGTAAATCTTAGTCAGGCAGACTCAAATGGGTATGGGTGATATATGAATAAAACATAAAGATAAAGATAGAGATACTTATGTATTCCATTGGTGAGAACTTCAGATAAGCGTGTGAAGATGCTTTGTCCCTTCCGTCTCTCTGCTTTCCTACTGTCTTCATCCAATCCTTCTTACTCCTTTCCATGGCAAGCTTGTGCAAGGGTTTCACCGTTGTCAGTGGCTACCTCCCATCCTCTCAGTGGAAATGTTCAACGCACCCTGTCACGGCACGGCTATCCATCTGTCGGTTCTCGATCAGGCCGGAATAGAATCCATTGATTCTTTTGCGTCTGTCACTAACGCCCCGCCTTCAGGAGTTTGAAGCACGTCACAGTCATTCAATCATTGAATCCTACTCAGAATACCACAGACAAGGTTAGACCTTCCGGATTCTCTTGAATGCCGCCATCAGTTCTTGCCTATACCACGAAGACTCTGATCTCACGGAATGGCTGGCTCGTTTGTCAGGCGAGCGCTCGGTTGTCAGGCGATCAACCATGCATCGTGTTATCAGGAATCCAAGAGATAAACATTAGAGCCTCGTTGCTTGTAGAACAAGAGTGGTTGTCAGTCACTTTGTTCATAAATGAGAATGATGATGAGTGTCACATAATCATCACATTCATCATGTTCTTGGGTGCAAATGAATATCTTGGACAAAGAACAAGCGAAATTGAATAGAAGAACAATAGTAATTGCATTAATACTCGAGGTACAGCAGAGCTCCACACCTTAATCTATGGTGTGTAGAAACTCCACCGTTGAAAATACATAAGAACAAGGTCTAGGCATGGCCAAATGGCCAGCCTCCCAAAGAGGGTTCAATCATAAAAACATGATAAAAAGGTTCTAAGATTGAAAGATGAAAATACAATAGTAAAAGGTCCTATATATAGAGAACTAGTAGCCTAGGGTGTACAGAGATGAGTAAATGACATAAAAATCCACTTCCGGGCCCACTTGGTGAGTGCTTGGGCTGAGCAATGAAGCATTTTCGTGTAGAGACTCTTCTTGGAGTTAAACGCCAGCTTTTATGTCAGTTTGGGCGTTTAACTCCCATTTAGGTGCCAGTTCCGGCGTTTAACGCTGGGAAATCTGAAGGTGACTTTGAACGCCGGTTTGGGCCATCAAATCTTGGGCAAAGTATGGACTATCATATATTGCTGGAAAGCCCAGGATGTCTACTTTCCAACGCCGTTGAGAGCGCGCCAATTGGGCTTCTGTAGCTCCAGAAAATCCACTTCGAGTGCAGGGAGGTCAGAATCCAACAGCATCTGCAGTCCTTTTCAGTCTCTGGATTAGATTTTTGCTCAGGTCCCTCAATTTCAGCCAGAAAATACCTGAAATCACAGAAAAACACACAAACTCATAGTAAAGTCTAGAAAAGTGAATTTTAACTAAAAACTAATAAAAATATACTAAAAACTCAACTCAAACTACTAAAAACATACTAAAAATAATGCCAAAAAGCGTACAAATTATCCGCTCATCAACAGCCTATTCTGTCACGCAACCATTGCATTGAGACTAATTCATCAGTCATTAAATTTTTACTTTTGTAGGATAACCATTCCCGACTGGTATCACACTTGCCTTTTCATGGGACAATCATATCCAACTGGTACTCATAAATAGCCTATTCTATCGGGTACCCATAACCGACTGGTACCCATCTTATTTTTCAATTCTTTATAGGACAACCAAACCCAACTAGTACCCATCTTATTTGTGCAATTTCTTGTGGGACAACCATACCTGATTGGAAAGTATCATGACGTGGGGCAATCACATCAAATTGATACCTGTTGTGTTTCATTATCCAATCATACATATTAATTTTTTGGGTACTGTTAGGAAGCCAATGGCCTAAGTGTATAATGTGTACAATGGGCTAAATCTTTGGTCCAAGCTGATTTTGGAGTTCACCAAGGATCGAACCCTTGACCTTTCAAACCTAAAACTCTAATACCATATCATGAACCCACTCATCCCAAAAGCGTAACCTGACAGGATAATGTAACACTAATGGTCATATCTCTAATACTTCCTAAACTTCTATTGTACACATTGTACGCTTAGGCCATTAACTCCCTATACTTTCTCTAATTTTTATATATTATGGGACAACCGTGCCGATCTGGTATTCATTATATTTCACTTTTAAAAATTCTCAGTCGTCTGTTATTCATTTATGTTTTTTCAAACTGCAACAGGACCGTACCAATAATGTATTTTTAATAGTACTCAATACGCTTTTCAAGAACAAATTTAGATCAATTCCTTTACCTTTTTATTTTTTATAAATAAAATTATAAACGAGGAGAGCTATTAAAATCTAAAATGGTTTAGATAATTACATATTATTATTATTATTATTATTATTATTATTATTATTATCTCAAAAAAATAAAAAAAATCATAAAAATCACAAAAATAATTATATATCTTTTACATCAATATCTAAAGAAAATAAAAATAAGAAAAAACATAAACAATGTTAGAGATAAGATCTTTGCTAAGAAAAAATAGACGCATGCAGATCTTGAAAATATGGCAGCGTGTACTGTCACTTTGAAAATGTTAACTGAAACAAGTGCAGAAGAATTTCTAATTTATATTAATTGAGGTATATTTTTAAATATCAAGATGAAATCATATTTAAAAAAGATCAAAGAAAAGAACTTGAAAAAAAATAATAATGCAAAAAGAGTTCTTAAAAATTAGAAAAGTAAAAAAAAAAAAAAACAAAAGAAAGAAGAGAAAAAGTTGAGAAAACTTATATAAAAAAAAGGTGAAAAAAATCCAGAGAAATCATTTAGTAGAAATTTCAAAAGTGATATTTTAAAATTTTCATACATGGAGATTAAAAAAAACACCTATAAATTTGAACCCAAAGAAAAGAGAAGCCCATATAAAAGAATTCATGAAAAAAAAGAATTCAGAAACTATCTTGGTATATTATTTAATATTACTTTATATTTATTTATTTAGATAAAAGATAATTATATTGTTTATAAAAAAGATAATAATAATAATAATAATAATAATAATAAAAGAAAAAAAAAATATCCTTAAAATTCTTCCTTTGTTTGCTATTACAATATTTTATTAGCTTTTTTTTCTTTGTGAGGCCTAAACCCAATTTTTTATATATCTTTTTTGCACTCATTGTATCACAATTTTAATCAGATTTTGAGGCCATTGAGAGGTAGAGAGTGTAGTCATCAAAATGAGATAGGAGAGAAAAAATAGAATTTTCGTTTTTATACAAAGTAGTAAATTTTAAATAGTAATTTCTCATTCGTTCACTGTTGGATCGGCTTAAAATTTGAACTGTATATTTTTCTCATCTTGTTTTTCATTTTGGATGGTAGAGATATTGATTGAAAGTCTGCAGAGGGAGAAATAGGCTTCGAACAACAGCTTTATTTTTTGGGTATTTTTCATCTTTTTGCTTCTCATTTGTAATCTTTGGTGCTTTGATGTTTTGGCTGGTTATATGCAAATTTTTGTGCTTTGTTTAAGACTTTCTTGTACTTCAATTGATTATAGTAGAGCTATTTTATTAGTCTGGACGACTCGTGGTTTTTACCTCTCACATTGAGGGGGATTTTCCACGTTAAAATCTCGATGTGTTCTTGTTATTTCTTTACTTGCTATATTTGCTTGTTCATAGTTGCTGCCATATTGTGTTGTGAGCATTTTCATACTGTTCTTGTGTTGAATATTTGTGTTGTTTTCGCTGCTGGGTGCTTTCATACTGGTATCAAAGCTTGTTGGTATTTTTCTGAGCTTGTGATTTTGTGAACAATGGAAGCTAATATTAATACTAGTAGAATGATCACTCTTAATGGTCCTAATTATGATTTATAGAAGTCAAAAATAGAATATTTACTTTATGTTAAGAATTTTCATCAATCAGGTTTTGGTACAGAGAAGTCTAATGATAAATCTGATGACGATTGGATTTTGTTGCATAGACAAGTTTGTGGATATATTAAGCAGTGGGTTGACAATAATGTGTTGAACCATATTATTGGAGAGGCACATGCTCGGACCCTTTGGATTAAACTTGAACAGTTGTATGCTCGAAAAACTGGGAATAACAAGATATTTTTTATCAAGCAGTTGTTGGCTTTAAAGTATACAGATGGGACATCAATGATAGATCACTTGAATAACTTTTAAAGAATAATGAATCAGTTATCTTCCTTGGGTATCAAGTTTGATGAAGAGGTTCAAGGATTGTTACTTCTTGGCTCTTTACCAATTCTGTCCTGATGGTGTAATCTCTATGGATCTTGCCAAGAGCAGTGTTTTGAATGAAGAAATGAGAAGAAAGTCACAAGGTACATCAACTACACATTCATATGTTCTTGTTTCTGAGTCTAGGGGGAGAAACAAAAGTCGAGATCCTAAAAGTAAAGAACAAAGCAAAATCAAGTCTCGAAAAAAGTATAAAAATATTGAGTGTCATCATTGTGGTCAAAAGGGACATGTGAAAAAATTGTGTTGGTAGCTAAAGAAGGAGAAAGCCAAAGCAAGTAAAGATAAGAGCAAAAATAAAGATGATGGTAATAATGAAGACAAGGTTAACGTAACTCATGATGATTTTTTTTTTCTTGTTGAGGAGTTTGAATTTGTTAATCTTATTGATAATAGCACTAGTTGGGTGATTGATAGTGGTGATTCTATTCATGTTACATCTAGGAGGGATCTGTTTACGTCTTATACTCCTTGTGATTTTGGTGATGTGAAAATGGCTCATCAAGATATTGCAAAATGTGTTGGTGTTGGACAGCTTTGCTTAGAAACCTCCAATAGTACCAAGTTGACTTTGAAGCGTGTGAAGCATGTTTCAGATATTCGGTTGAACTTACTTTCTGTTGGTAAGTTGTGTGATGAAGACTTGGATAGCTCATTTTCTCGTGATAGTTGGAAGCTCACCAAGGGTTTCATGGTTGTTGTTAGAGGTACACGACACTCTTCTTTTTATTTAACTCAAGCAAAATTTGTGAAAGATGTTGTTAATGCTGCTGAGTTTGTTGATGGAACTGATTTATGGCATAAGAGATTATGTCATATGAGTGAGAAAGGCATGAATATGTTATCCAAGATGAATCTTTTTTTCTAGTTACAAGGTTACTTTGCAAAAGTGTAACCATTGCTTTGCTAAAAAAGAAAACAGGGTTTCTTTCAAGAGCCATCCACCTTCAAGGAAGCCAGAGATACTTGACTTGGTGTATTTTGATGTATGTGGGCCGATGAAGACAAGAACACTTGGTTCTATCTATTTTGTAACCTTTATTAATGATCATTCTATAAAATTATAGGTTTACACTTTGAAGACCAAAGACCAAGTTTTGAATGTGTTCAAGAAATTTCAAGCTTCTATTGAAAGAAAAACTAGAAATAAGTTAAAATACATTCTACTGTTAATGGTGGTGAGTACTCAAGTCCATTTGATGCTTATTGTAAAGAGTATGGTATAAGACATTAGAAGACTCCTCCAAAGACTCCTCAGTTGAATGGCTTGGCTGAAAGGATGAACAGAACATTGGTTGAAAGAGTTAGGTGTTTATTGTTACAATCTGGATTGGCAAAATCCTTTTGGGTGAAGCTTTGAGCATTGTTGTTCATGTCTTGAACCGGACACCATGTGTTTCCTTGCAATATGAAGTGCCAGAGAAGGTATGGTTAGGTAAAGATATTTCTTATGATTATTTAAGAGTCTTTGGATGTAAAATTTTTGTTTATATTTCCAAAGATGAGAGATCTAAACTTGATGTGAAAACTAGGCAGTGTATTTTTATTGACTATGACATGGATGAGTTTGGTTACACGCTTTATAATCCTGTTAGCAAGAAGGTGATTCGGAGTATAGATGTTGTTTTTGTTGAAGACCAAACATTGAAGGATATTGATAATGCAGAGAAGCCAATGGTTCAGCCTAGTGATAATTTTTCTGACTTGGATATTACTCCTTCTATGCCTATGGTGGAAGATGGTAGAGTTAAAGGTCAAAATAATGAACATAATACAGGTGCAGGTGAAGATGGAACAGTTAATCCGATACTTGATGAAGTTGGTGATGATGATCAAGATGAAGAACCAGCTTTGAAAATTCCTGCAAATACACTCAAAAGATCTACAAGAGAGAGAAAGCCTTTGTCAAGATATTCTCCACATGAGTTTGTTTTGTTGACTAATGGGGGAGAACCTGAATGTTTTGGAAAGGCTGTTGAAGATGAAAGTAAGGCTCAATGGCTTGAAGCTATGCAAGAAAAAATGAAGTCCTTACTTGAGAATGATACCTATGAGTTGGTGAAGCTACCGAAGGGTATGCGAGTTTTGAAGAACAAATGGGTATTAAAAATCAAGAATGAAGAACACAATTCTAAACCTCGGTATAAAGCTAGATTGGTTGTTAGAGGCTTTAACTAGAGAAAAGGTGTTGATTATGAGGAGATCTTTTCTCCTGTTGTGAGGATGTCATCCATTCGTGCTGTGCTTGGATTAGCAACGTTTCTTGATTTGGAGATTGAGCAAATAGTTGTGAAGACAGCTTTTCTTCATGGTGATTTTGACAAGAAGATCTACATGGAGCAACCGAAGGGCTTTGTTGTTAAAGGAAAAGAAAATTTTGTGTGCAAGATTAAGAAGAGTCTTTATAGGTTGAAGTAAGCTCCAAGTCAGTGGTACAAGAAGTTTGAATTTATTATGAGGGAGCATGGTTACCGTAAGACAATTTCAAATCATTGTATATTTGTGCAAAAATTTTTTGATGGTGATTTTATCATTGTTTTGCTTTATGTGGATGATATTTTGATTGTAGGTAAGAATGCTTTGAGGATTAATGAGTTGAAGAAATAGTTGAGCAAGTTCTTTGCTATGAAGGACTTGGGTCCTGCCAAACAGATTTTGGGCATGATTATTACTCGTTATAGAGATTCTAAGAAGCTTTATTTGTCACAGAAAAAGTACATAAAGAAAGTGCTTCAAAGGTGTGGCATGAATGATGCCAAATGTGTTACTAGTTCTTTTGTTCCTCATTTTAAGTTGAGTACCAAGCAGTGTTCAACCACTGATGAAAAGAAACAAGCAATGAATAAAATTCCTTATGCCTCAGCTGTTGGAAGCTTGATGTATACTATAGTGTGTACTAGACCAGACATTGCTCATGTGGTTGGTACTGTGAGTCGTTTACTCTCTAATACAAGTAAAGAATATTGAAATACTGTTAAATAGATTATGAGATATCTCAAAGGTATAGCTAACTTGAGTTTGGGTTTTGATGGTGAGAAATCTTTGCTAGTTGGCTTTACTGATGCAGACATGGCAGAAGATATTGATTCTCGAAAGTCTACTTGAGGTTATTTGGTCAAGTTTGCATGGGGAGCTATTTCATAGTAGTCAAGGTTGCAAAAGTGTGTTACACTTTCTACCACAGAGGAAGAATTTATTGCAATAACTGAAGCATGTAAAGAGTTGTTGTGGATGAAGAAGTTTCTTGTAGTGCTTGGTTTCAAGCAAGATCGTTATGTGTTGTTGTGTGATAGTCAAAGTGCTATTCATCTTGCCAAGAATTCTACTTTTCATGCAAGATATAAACATATTAATGTTAGGTATCACTGGATACGGGATGTGTTAGATTCCTAGTTGTTGGAACTTGAAAAAGTTCACACTGATGATAATGGTACTGATATGATGACAAAAGCATTGTCAAGATATAAGCTTGAAACATGTTGTTTGATCGCTGGAATGGCGAGGGTCTCCACCTAGTCGAGAAGGGAGATATTTATTGTGCTTTTTTTCTTTTCTTTGTAAGGCCTAAGCCCAATTTTTGGAGTGTCTCTTTTGCACCCATTGTGTCACAACCTTAATCAGATTTTGGGGACATTGAGAGGTAGAGAGTGTAGCTATCAAAGTGAGATAAGAGAGGAAAAATAAAATTTTCATTTTTATGCAAAGCAATAAATTTCAAATAGAAGTTTCTCATTTGTTCACTGTTGGATCAATTTGAAATTTGAACTATGTGTTTTCATTATTTTGTTCTTCATTATGGATGGTGGAGATGTTGATTGGAAGTCTGCAGTGGGAGAAATTGGCTTCGCAAGAGAGAAAATAGGTTTTCCAATTTTACACAGAGCATCAATCTATAAACAACAGTTTCTCATTCTTTCACCATTGGATCGACGTAAACTTTGGACTGTAGCTTCTTCTTATCTTGTTCTTCATTATGAATGGTGGAGATGTTTATTGAAGGTTTACATAGGGAGATATAGGCTTCAAACAGTAGCTCTATTTTTTGGGTATTTTTTGTCTTCTTGCTTCTCATTTGTAAGCTTTGGTGCTTTAATGTTTTGGCTGGTTATATGTACATTTTTGTGCTTTATTTGAGACTCTCTTGTACCTTATTTGATTATAATGGAGCTATTTCATTGATCTGGATGACTCGTGGTTTTTACCTCTTACATTGAGGGAGGTTTTTCACATTAAAATCTCAGTATGTTCTTGTTAGTACTTTACTTGCTATATTTGCTTGCTCATAGTTGTTGCCATATTGTATTGTGAGTGCTTCTATTTTGTTCTTGTGTTAATATTTGTGTTGTTTTTACTGCTGGACTCTTTCAGCTGTGTGTATTTGAAGATATGTTTTCTTTTTCTTTGTTCTATAACAAATGGTATTAGTAATTTTTATCTCTGTCTCCTTTATTTACGAAAATACATAAAAGGTAGGTTTTACAAAAATACGTATTCTTACGCATCTCGAATGCTGTGAGATAAGCTCAAAATTAAAATTGTTGAATCACAGCGAAAAAAAGACCTAGGATCTAAATATATTTTTTTGGTCTTATCTAGGATCTATATAGTGCTTACAATTCAATTTTGGAGACCATAATATATTGCAATTAGAACCTATGACTATTTTAGTGCATAAATTCAATTTTAGAAATTACTTTAAGAACTTAAAAATTAAACTAATTATCAAATAAATATTCATTCAAATAGTCAAATAGAGTCTTATTTTATTTACTTTTATTCGAGTAATATTTTATTCAAATTATATTCTTTCTTTCCATTTAATAAAATTTCTAATAAAAGAGTGAACTAATTATTTTAGATAAAATTAAATTTAAAAATAAAAAAATATTTTGGAAAAAAAGTAATAAAATTTAATTTTATAATAATTAATCATATATCGTATTAAAGCAAAAAAACTTTAATACTTTTTTATTTTATTGATTCTCCACTTGTTTATTTTTATCAGAAAATACATAAAAAGATATGTTCATTCAATATATAAGGTGAAGAGCACTTAAATTAACCATCACTATAGCAGCAGCAACCACTTGTAGAATTGCACTCCCAACGTTGAAAGTCATTAAGTATGATACAGAAATGGCGACAAAATCCACTATCACATGATATTATTTTCTCGCAATAATGATCCAACTTCATATTGACATTGCTTGCGTCTGCAACAATTAACAAAATTGATAAATTAATATAATATTTAAATATATTTTATATTCATTTAGTTAAGTATAATCATTTATGTATCTGTATTTAATAGTTTAAATATTTAAAATAAATAATTTTATAATATAATATTATAACTTTTATAATTAAAAAGTTGCTTTCAAGCAGTGACAGATTCAAAAAATTTTAAGAATAATGACAAAAATATATATATTAAAATAAATTTTGTTAAACATTATTAATTATATGAAAATATAAAAATTAAAAAAAGTTAGTAAACATTTTCATTCTTAAAATACTATTCATTATATATAATTTATAAAAAAATATTTTTTTATTTCTAAAACTTGAACTTAAAACATTTTAATTAAATTATAGATAATTTGTTATCCTAACTAATTTTTTTTATATACATTTAATAATAAAAGACTGAATCAATTAACACATTAGTTCCTATTTATAATTTGAAACTAAAATTATATATAAATACTAAAAAATTAAATTTGTATATAAAAAGTACGTTTATATAAAATAATAAAAACTTAATTTATAATTTCTTTCTTTCTTTTCAAAATAATTAAATTTATTATATATTTTTTAATTTAATTTTAACATAATATTAGATGAAAGATTTTAATTATATGTTTAATTATATATTATAATTAAAATATTTTTTATTATTTCTAAAAATAAAAAATATATTCTAAATTAGTAAATTAATTAATTCATTTTAAAATTTTATATGCAACATAAGTATATATAATAGAACAAAAGATAAAAAATAAGTAATAAAGATGAATAAATTGAGAATAAAATAAAATATATAAAGTCAAAAAGAGAATAAAACATCATATTAATACCTAAAATATAATTGTTTGAATTAAAATTTACAATTAAAAATAAAAAAAAACAATGAAATTGGAAGATATATAGAGTCATGGAGAATTATATAAAAAAAGCATGGAGAATTTAAAATTTATCTTTTGGTGAAGAGAAGATAACCACTAAATAGGAATAGAAAACGAAGGTTGAAAATATAAAAATAAGAAGAGGGTTTAAGAGAATAAAGAAGTGACGGCATAAGAATTAAATTTGATTAGATTAAATAATACTCTAAATAATAAAAAAAATAAATTTGAGACTTTGACTAATTAGATTTAATTTATTTTTTGTGAAATTATTTAAAATTTAAAATGAGAGCACATTATATATAACTATTTTAAAAAAAATAAAAATACAATGGGGCAAATTCTCCTTCATTGTTATTACTGGGTTTGTGCCTGCTTCCAAACATTTTTACTCATTATAAAATGAATTATGAAAAAAAAAAGATAAATTTTGGTACCTGAAATAAAAAATAAAGCCACGAAAAGAATGAAAAAGAAAAATTTTGACACATTATTAGTAGCCATTTTGTCAAAATCAATTTGTATTTTTTTTGTTTTTTTAAAAGAATATGAATAATCAAGCCTATTGATGATCAGTCTATTTATAGGCTCTTGGAAAAAAATAAAACCCAATATGTTATAGAAAAAGTATTTGACACCAAAAATCAATCTGTCAATTTTTTATAACTCAATTAATAATTAATAATTTTAAATTATTTTTTAATAAATTTAAATTTTAAAAAAATAACATTAATAAAAAAATTGAATAATAAAAAGTGTGTTAAATAACTACCCACAAGGTCACTGTGATCAACGTCCGTCTTCCTTCTAAACCCATAAAATGCTGTCATCATCATGGTACTTATGCTGAAGACACTTCCATTATCAGACACATCTAATACAAAAAAGACACTTCCATAACAGAGTTTTTTCTAATATAAATTATAAAAATATTTATTTTTTCATAACCCATTTCTAAGCTTTATTTACCGAAATGTACGGTTTTTTTTTTTTGTATTTGGACAAGTTCGCTGCACCCTACGGCAAACTCTATAAAAACTAGCAAGTTCGCCGTATTCCCTGGCGGCAAACTCTATAAAAATTATAGAGTTCGCCGTACCCTTCCCCGAACTCCCCTTTAAAATTTTTAAAATACACATTTTTAATCCATGTCATCGTCTCCAAAAAAGTATATAGATCTACAAATAGTATATAAAAATATACAAAAATACACAAATAATAAAACAAAAAAAGACACAGACACATAAAAAAAAGCCTCCAAAAAAGACAATTCTAAAAAAACGTTGGCAGTTCTATGTTGTTTACCAAGCAGAATTAATGTTATTATAATGACAATAATAAATTGGGTCTTGTTAAGATAATTAAACGCCGCTATCTCACATTATTGTTGACAGATTTCTTACTTAATATGTATAAAATAAAATTAAATAATTCTTATTTTTGGAAAAAATTAATTTTTTATTTTAATTTAAATATTTAGACTGTAATTTTTTAATTAAATATATTATTTTTAAAAACAACTTATTAAATAAAGAAAAAGTATAGGGGCTGTAACTTTATTAAATTTTGGCCAACATGTAACCAGCAAAGAAAAGTGAATCGTTGGATAAAATCTCACATCAATCTCACACCATTAAAATTATTATTAATAACTATTTAATAGCTACAAATCACAAAAATTGCTTACCCCCTAGCACTCCTCCTAAATAAATTGATTTAGTTAAAAAAGAAGAAATACTACTTACATTATAATGATTCTTTTACAATTTTATCTTAGTGTTTATAAATCTCATTGTTTTTACTATAGACAAATTCTTCTGCTAACAAATCTGTCTTAATTTTTATAAATTCAATAATTTTTAAATATTGATATTTTATATTATTGGCCGATTTTTTTACCTAATATTATAAAATAAAGTTAAAATAGTTCTTATCTTTAAAAAAATATAAATGTTTCTTCTTTTGATTTAAATATTTAAATTTCAATCCCTTTAATTAATATTTAATATGTTACTTCTACAAACAACTTATTAAATAAATTGATTTAATAATATATATATATATATATATATATATATATATATATATATATATTGTTGATCAGATGAATATAATTTATTATCTATCTATAAATTATTTATTATATATTATTAAAATTAATTTTTTAATTAATAACATAATTGACATGACATATTTTGAAGGTGTTTTTATTTATATAGTTTTATTGAAATAAATATGAAATTATTAAATATTTTATTTGACTATATTAATTATAATTAATTAATTATATTAATCATTTAATTTGAATTAAATAAATTAATTAATTTTATTTTAATTTGTATTAATTTTTTTATCTTATGTATTTTGATTAATAATTTTTAAAAGTGTTATAATTAATTATTTGTTTGATTTGATTAAGATAAATATAATTTATTATTATATTTGACCACATTAATTATAGCTAATTAATTATTTGAATTGGCTAAAATAAATGAATTATTTTTTTATATATTTTGATTAATGATTTTTAAAAGTATTATAATTTTTATATGACATATTTATAAGACATTTTTATTTATTTAACTTATTTTATTGAGCTAAATAATTATAGTTAATTTTTTTTTTTTGAAATAAGAAGCTCAACACAGTAAGGTGGAGCATTTAGAAAGCCCAGAGTTACAATACAAACACTAAACAAAAAAACTGAAGTTATCTCCGGCATTGCTGCATTGCCATCAACAACTAGACTGAACAAAGCCAACCCACTCTTTGTAGCTCCTAATCGACTTGGTAATAACTTCCGCAACGCATGTTTCTTGATTCATGAAAATCCTGCCATTCCTTTCCAACCACGTATTCCAAATAATAGCAAAAAACACTAATCAGCCACCTATTACGTTCGACTTTTTTTATATGAGCTCCTGTCCAACTCTCAAAGTGTTGCTTAATGGTTCTTAGAATAGACCAAAATTTATTATAGGCGTATATCAAAGCACACCACACCTGCCACGTGAACTCACAGCCAATGAATAAGTAGAAATCATTTTCAGTTTCTTTTTAACATAAAACACAAATCATATCCCTGACAAACCCCGTTTTGACGGTTTATCTTGTATTGATTTTAAGAGATTCTATCACCTTTTACCCACATTTATTCAATGAAATAGCATGGTTTTATGATTGTCTCCTTATTTGTGCTTAGATGTGAAAACATGCTTTTAGACCCTTAAATTGATGGTTTTAATCTCCCTTTGATTCCACTAGATGCCTTGATGTGTTTGTTAGTAATTTCAGATTGAAAAGGGCTAGGAATGGATCAAAGGAGTGAAGAGGGAAAGCATGCAAAGTGGAGAAATCATGAAAAGTCAAAGAAGTTGAAATCGCCCATGGACGCGCGCGCGCACCTGGCGCTTGCGCGCACCTGTGAATCACTCCATGGACGCGTACGCGTGCTGTGCGCGTACGCGTCAGTGTTGGTTTATGATTTTTAATGAAAACGTGGCCAACGAATTCTGAAGGGTTGTGGGGCCCAATCCCAACCAACTTTGGCGCCAAAGATGCTATTTAAAGCCAAGGATTGAAGAGAAAAGGGGATTCCAACTCATTAGTTCATTACACACACATTAGGATTAGTTTAGAGGTAGTTTCTAGAGAGAGAAGCTCTCTCTTCTCTCTAGAATTAGGATTAGGATTAGGTTTAGTTCTTAGATCTAGGTTTTAATCTTTGCTTTTCTCCTACTTCTACATTTCAATTCTATGTTGCTACATTCAATCTTCTTCTATTCTTTTGTTATAATCTCCTTTATGTTGTTCTTAGATTTTGTTATAGATCTAGAATTGTTTCTTCCTTTCTCTTTCAATTCAATAAAAGGTGATTCTTAATAAATGTGTTTCTTTTGATTTGTTGTTGTTAATTCCTTGTAATTGAGTAGTGTAGATTTACTTTTCTTGCAATTTACTATGCTTTCCTTTTATGCCTTCCAAGTGTTTGATGAAATGCTTGGTTGGATTTTAGAGTAGAATTTTATACTCTTGGCTTGGAATGGTAACTTAGGAACTCTTGAGTTACTAATGTCCAAGTAATTGATGATTGGGAGCCATTGACTCTAGTTCTCACTAATTGAGTTAGTGGAGAGTTAGGACTTATGGACTAGGATTGATATAGCTCATTTGACTTTCCTTTACTACTAGTTAGAGGATGATTTAATGAGATTAATCCTTGCCAATTCTCATATTGTGGTTAGTGATTAGGATAGAGATCCTTGACCACCAACCCTTGCCAAGACCTTTTTAGGCCTTAGTTTACTTTCTTGCCATTTACTTTTCATGCTTCTTGGTGGACGAAATTGTGATTTCTATCTTTTGATCTTTAGTATGTACACAACTCCGTTCAACTAACCAGCAAGTGCACTGGGTCGTCCAAGTAATACCTTACGTGAGTAAGGGTCGATCCCACGGAGATTATTGGTTTGAAGCAATCAATGTTATTTTATTAATCTTAGTCAGGAGGCTAATAAAGTTATTTGGATTTATTTGTAAGAAGCCAAAGTATTTAAAATTGTAAGTTAAAATAATAGGGAATAATAGCGTTACTTATTGTGTAGTAGTGAGAAATATGTTGGAGTTTTGGAGATGCTTTGTCCTCTGAATTTCAACTCTTCCTTGAAATCCTTTCTCCACACGCAAAACCCATTCTATAGCAAGCTCTATGTAGGGTGTCACCGTTGTCAATGGCTACCTCCCATCCTCTCAGTGAAAACGTTCCTATGCTCTGTCACAGCACGGCTAATCATCTGTCGGTTCTCAATCAGGTTGGAATAGAATCCATTGATTCTTTTGCGTCTGTCACTAACGCCCAGCCCTCAGGAGTTTGAAGCACGTCACAGTCATTCAATCCCGGAATCCTACTCGGAATACCACAGACAAGGTTTAGACTTTCCGAATTCTCATGAATGCCGCAATCCATCTGGCTTATACCACGAAGATTCTGATTAGGAATCTAAGAGATACTCATTCAGTCTGATGTAGAACGGAGGTGGTTGTCAGGCACACGTTCATGGATTGAGGAAGGTGATGAGTGTCACGGATCATCACCTTCTTCACAATTAAGCGCGAATAAACATCTTAGATAAGAGCAAGCGTGTTTGAATGGAAAACAAAGGAATTGTATTAAATCATCGAGACGCTGCAGAGCTCCTCACCCCCAACAATGAAGTTTAGAGACTCATGTCGTCACAAAGTATGTAATTCAGATCTGAAAATGTCATGAGGTAAAAGAAATGTCTGTAAAAGTTGTTTAAATAGTAAACTAGTAACCTAGGTTTACAGAAAATGAATAAACTAAGATAATTGGTGCAGAAATCCATTTCTGGGGCCCACTTGGTGTGTGCTGGGGCTGAGATAAAAGCTATCCACGAGTAGAAGCCTTTATTGGCGTTAAACTCCAGGTTATGACGTGTTTTGGGCGTTCAACTCCGGATCATGACGTTTTTCTGGCGTTTAACTCCAGACAGCAGCATGAACTTGGTGTTCAACGCCAAGTTACGTCGTCTATCCTTGCGCAAAGTATGGACTATTATATATTGCTGGAAAGCCCTGGATGTCTACTTTCCAATGCCGTTGAGAGCGCGCCAATTGGACTCCTGTAGCTCCAGAAAATCCATTTAAAGTGCAGGGAGGTCAGGATCCAACAGCATCAGCAGTCCTTTTTCAGCCTAAGTCAGATTTTTGCTCAGCTCCCTCAATTTCAGCCAGAAAATACCTGAAATTACAGAAAAATACACACACTCATAGTAAAGTCCAGAAATATGATTTTAGCTTAAAAACTAATAGAATTCTATTAAAAACTAATTAAAACATACTAAAATCTACATGAAATTACCCCCAAAAAGCGTATAAAATATCCGCTCATCACAACACCAAACTTAAACTGTTGCTTGTCCTCAAGCAACTAGATAAATAAAATAGGATTTAGCAGAAATTAAGAAGTAATAATATTTTAGAGTTTTACATGAAGCTCATATTCTTATTAGATGAGCGGGGCTTGTAGCTTTTTGTTTCTGAACAGTTTTGGCATCCCCCTGTATCTTTAAATTTTCAGGATAATTGGCATCCTTAGGAACTCAGAATTCAGATAGTATTATTGACTCTCCTAGTGTAGGATGTTGATTCTTGAACACAGTTATTTTATGAGTCTTGGCTGTGGCCCTAAGCACTTTGTTTTCCAGTATTACCACCAGATACATAAATGCCACAGACACATAACTGGGTGAACCTTTTCAGATTGTGACTTAGCTTTGCTAAAGTCCCCAGTTAGTGGTGTCCAGAGCTCTTAAGCACACTCTTTTGCTTTGGATCACGACTTTAACCACTCAGTCTCAAGCTTGTAACTTGGACCTGCATGCCACAAGCATATGGTTAGGGACAGCTTGGTTTAGCCGCTTAGGCCTGGATTTTATTTCCTTGGGCCCTCCTATCCATTGATGCTCAAAGCCTTGGATCCCTTTTTTACTCTTGGCTAGTGCTCATGGCTTGTTTTTTTTTTTTTTTGAACTGCTTTTTCTTGCTTCAAGAATCAATTTCATGATTTTTCAGATCATCAATAATATTTTTCGTGTTCCTCATCCTTTCAGGAGCCAATATTCATCAAATTCAAAGTACAATTTATGCATTGTTCAAGCATTCATTCAGAGAACAAAAAGTATTGCCACCACATATAATTAATTATAGTCTTTATTACTAAGAACTCATATATATTACTTCTTTATTCACAAAAAATTCTACTACTTTATTCATGCCTGATGATGATGAGAAAAATAAATTATAGCTTTAATTGGAAATAAAATCAAAATAGACAAACTAAATATCTCCTAAGGTAAAATCCTATAATAATACTATCACAGAGTTAAAGCTGGAATTAGAACTTAACAACCTGTATTTTGGGAAGTGGATGTTCCTC
Organism: Arachis stenosperma; assembly: GCF_014773155.1. Lineage (NCBI taxonomy): Eukaryota > Viridiplantae > Streptophyta > Magnoliopsida > Fabales > Fabaceae > Arachis > Arachis stenosperma. The sequence continues at coordinate 20,580,451 of NC_080379.1, forward strand.
TAGTCTGTGGGGTGCCTTCAAGAATAAATTTCTGACGCTTCAGCTCCCTTAAGTTCACATCCTTGCTCTTCCTGTTCTCTTAGGTGCCATGATCTTAATGAGTTTTAGCTCAGTGATCATGGCAAATCACACCAAACTTAGAGGTTTGCTTGTCCTCAAGCAAAAGAAAGGAAAGGAGAGGAGTAGAAGGAAAGGCATTTTCACATAAAGATAAGATGAGTTGAAAAAGATATGAGAAGAAATTAAAAATGTTTGAAAAAGAATTGGATTGGAAAAAGATTTGTGTTTATGAATTAAGATACATTTGATATTTTTGAAAGAGGGATTTTAGAAATTAGGGTTCTTAGAGAACCAATTTGATTTTGAAGGATGACATTTTGAAACATGTTTATGCAAGAAATCATGAATTGAAACTTAAAAATTTAGAAAATTTGTAAAGAAAAACGAATTTTTACCTCCTCCCACCATCCTGGCGTTAAACGCCCACATGATGCATGTGTTGGGCGTTTAACGCCCAATAGTTGCTTCTCCTGGGCGTTCAACGCCCATTTACTGCATCTTTCTGGCGTTGAACGCCAGGAAGTCCTTTGTTACTGGGCGTTTTTCTAAACGCCCAGGATGCTGCCAAACTGGCGTTAAACGCCCAGAAGGTGCTTCTTTCTGGCGTTTAACGCCCAGAAGGCTACCCTTACTGGCGTTGAACGCCCAGTGGGTGCTTCTTTTGGGCGTTCAACGCCCAAAGTGTTTCTTACTGGCTTTTTCACGCCAGTAAGCTTCCAATTTCCTTTATAACTCTGTGAATCCAACCAATTGCTATTTTACCTTGGAGATACTTGGACTTAAACCTGTAAAAAAGAGAAAATTTATTTCATTAGTAAATAAACTTTGTAAATGGCTGGGTTGCCTCCCAGCAAGCGCTTCTTTATTGTCATTAGCTGGACTATCACTGCGTTTTTACTCGAGTCTCAGCTTTGAGCAGTCTTGCTCAAAATTGCCTTCAAGATAATGTTTGACTCTTTGTCCATTAACAATGAACTTTTTGTTAGAGTCACTATCCTGAAGTTCTATGTATCCATATGGTGATACACTTGTAATTACATATGGACCTCTCCACCGGGATTTTAATTTCCCAGGGAATAATTTGAGCCTTGAATTAAATAGCAGAACTTTCTGTCCTGGCTCAAAGACTCTGGATGACAATTTCTTATCATGCCATCTTTTTGCTTTCTCTTTGTAAATTTTTGCATTTTCGAAAGCATTGAGTCTAAATTCCTCTAGCTCATTTAACTGGAGTAATCGTCTTTCTCCAGCTAACTTGGCATCAAGGTTCAGGAATCTGGTTGCCCAGTAGGCCTTGTGTTCCAGTTCCACTGGCAAGTGACACGTCTTTCCATACACAAGCTGGTATGGAGAGGTCCCTATAGGGGTCTTAAATGCTGTTCTGTATGCCCACAGAGCATCATCCAAGCTTCTTGCCCAATCCTTTCTACGGTTAATTACAGTCCGTTCCAGGATTCTTTTGAGTTCTCTATTTGAGACTTCAGCTTGCCCATTAGTTTGTGGATGATATGGAGTAGCCACCCTGTGGTTGACTCCATAACGTACCAGAGCAGAGTAAAGCTGTTTATTACAGAAATGAGTGCCCCCATCACTGATTAACACTCTAGGGATACCAAATCTGCTGAAGATATGTTTCTGGAGGAATTTCAACACTGTTTTAGTGTCATTAGTGGGTGTTGCAATAGCCTCCACCCATTTGGATACATAATCCACTGCCACCAGAATATAAGTGTTTGAGTATGATGGTGGGAAAGGTCCCATGAAGTCAATGCCCCATACATCAAACAACTCAATCTCCAAGATTCCTTGTTGAGGCATGGCATAACTGTGAGGTAGGTTGCCTGATCTTTGGCAACTGTCACAATTAAGCACAAATGCTCGGGAATCTTTATAGAGAGTGGGCCAGTAGAAGCCACTTTGGAGGACTCTTGTGGCTGTTCGCTCACTTCCAAAATGTCCTCCATACTGTGATCCATGGCAATGCCAAAGGATCTTTTGTGCTTCCTCTTTAGGCACACATCTACGGATTACTCCGTCTGCACATCTCTTGAAGAGATATGGTTCATCCCAGAGATAGTATTTTGCATCTGTGATTAATTTCTTTGATTGCACCCTACTGTACTCTTTGGGTATGAATCTCACTGCCTTGTAGTTTGCAATGTCTGCAAACCATGGCACTTCCTGGATGGCGAACAGTTGCTCATCCGGAAAGGTTTCAGAGATCTCAGTGAGGGGGAGGGACGCCCCTTCTACTGGTTCTATTCGGGACAGGTGATTTGCTACTTGATTTTCTGTCCCTTTTCTGTCTCTTATTTCTATATCAAACTCTTACAGAAGCAACACCCATCTGATGAGTCTGGGTTTTGAATCCTGCTTTGTGAGTAGATATTTAAGAGTAGCATGATCAGTGTACACAATCACTTTTGATCCTACTAAATAGGATCTGAATTTGTCAATGGCATAAACCACTGCAAGTAGCTCTTTTTCTGTGGTTGTGTAATTCTTCTGTGCATCATTTAGAACACGGCTGGCATAGTAAATGACGTGCAGAAGCTTGTCATGCCTTTGTCCCAACACTGCACCAATGGCATGGTCACTGGCATCACACATCAATTCAAATGGTAATGTCCAGTTTGGTGCAGAGATGATTGGTGCTGTGACCAATTTAGCTTTCAGAGTCTCAAATGCCTGCAAACACTCTTTATCAAAGATAAATGGCGTGTCAGCAGCTAGCAGGTTGCTTAGAGGTTTGGCGATTTTTGAAAAATCCTTTATAAACCTCCTATAGAATCCTGCATGCCCCAGAAAGCTTCTGATTGCCTTAACATTAGCAGGTGGTGGCAATTTTTCAATTACTTCTACCTTAGCTTGGTCCACCTCTATTCCCTTGTTCGAAATTTTGTGCCCAAGGACAATTCCTTCAGTCACCATAAAGTGACATTTTTCCCAGTTTAAAACCAGGTTAGTCTCTTGGCATCTTTTCAGAACAAGTGCTAAATGGTTAAGGCAGGAGCTGAATGAGTCTCCAAATACTGAAAAGTCATCCATAAAGACTTCCAGAAACTTTTCCACCATATCAGAGAAAATGGAGAGCATGCACCTCTGAAAGGTTGCAGGTGCATTGCACAGGCCAAATGGCATCCTTCTGTATGCAAATATTCCAGATGGGCATGTGAACGCCATTTTCTCCTGATCCTGGGGATCTACTGCAATTTGATTATAACCTGAATATCCATCCAGGAAGCAGTAGTATTCATGACCTGCTAGTCTTTCTAGCATCTGGTCTATGAATGGTAAAGGAAAATGATCCTTTCTGGTGGCTGTATTGAGCCTTCTATAATCAATGCACATACGCCACCCTGTAACTGTTCTTGTAGGAACCAGTTCGTTTTTTTCATTATGAACCACTGTCATGCCTCCTTTCTTTGGGACAACTTGGACAGGGCTCACCCAGGGGCTGTCAGAAATAGGATAAATAATCCCAGCCTCTAGTAATTTAGTGACCTCCTTCTGCACCACTTCCTTCATGGCCGGGTTCAGCCGCCTCTGTGGTTGGACCACAGGCTTGGCGTCACCTTCCAATAGGATCTTATGCATGCATCTGGCTGGGCTAATGCCCTTAAGATCACTGATGGACCACCCAAGAGCTGTCTTGTGTGTCCTTAGCACTTGAATTAGTGCTTCCTCTTCCTGTGGCTCTAAGGTAGAGCTTATAATTACAGGAAAGGTATCACCTTCTCCCAGAAATGCATATTTCAGGGATGGTGGTAATGGTTTGAGTTCGGGTTTTGGAGGTTTCTCCTCTTCTTGGGGGATTTTCAGAGGTTCTATTATCTTTTCTGACTCCTCCAAATCAGGCTGAACATCTTTAAAGATGTCCTCTAGCTCTGATTCCAAACTCTCAGCCATATTGACCTCTCTTACCAGAGAATCAATAATATCAACACTCATGCAGTCATTTTGGGTGTCTGGATGTTGCATTGCTTTGACAACATTCAACTTGAACTCCTCCTCATTGACTCTCAAGGTCACTTCCCCTTTTTGGACATCAATGAGGGTTCGGCCAGTTGCTAGGAAAGGTCTTCCTAGAATGAGAGTTGCACTCTTGTGCTCCTCCATTTCCAGCACCACAAAGTCAGTAGGAAAGGCGAATGGCCCAACCTTGACAATCATGTCCTCAATCACGCCTGATGGGTACTTAATGGAGCCATCAGCAAGTTGAAGACATATCCTGGTTGGTTTAATTTCTTCAGTTAAACCAAGCTTTCTGATAGTAGATGCAGGTATTAAGTTGATACTTGCCCCAAGATCACATAAAGCTTGCTTGGTACAATTACCCTCTAATGTGCATGGTATCATAAAGCTCCCAGGATCTTTAAGCTTCTCAGGTAAGCTTTTCAGAATGACTGCACTGCATTCTTCAGTGAGGTAGACTTTGTCAGTTTCCCTCCAATCCTTCTTATGACTTAAGATTTCTTTCATGAACTTAGCATAAGAAGGTATTTGCTCAAGTGCTTCTGCAAACGGAATCTTTATTTCAAGAGTCTTGAGATAGTCTGCAAAGCGGGCAAATCGCTTATCCTGTTCCGCTTGGCGGAGTTTTTGAGGATAAGGCATTTTGGCTTTGTATTCCTCAACCTTAGTTGCTGCAGGTTTGTTACCTACAGAAGTGGGTTGGGAAGCCTTTTTAGAAAGGTCAGCACTTGTATGTGACTGATTCCCCATTGGCATTTGAATGCCAGTGGTGGGGGCTGGAGTGGCGTTAGACGCCACTTCCTTGTTTGTTACTGGCGTTTGAACGCCAGAACCATGTTCCCTTTGGGCGTTCAACGCCAGATCCATGCTTGTTTCTGGCGTTGAACGCCAGGAATGAGCATGATCTGGGCGTTCAGCGCCAGCTTTATTCCTCTCTGGGCTCTGACTGTCCTCAGAGGGATTTTTAGTATCCTCTTGTTCATTTCTTGGTTTCCTGCTGCTTTGAAGTGAGGTATTTAATGTTTTCCCACTCCTTAATTGAACTGCTTGGCATTCTTCTGTTATTTGTTTTGACAGTTGCTTTTCTGTCTGCTTTAATTGTACTTCCATGTTCCTGTTAGCCATTCTTGTTTCCTGTAATATTTCCTTGAATTCGGCTAGCTGCTGAGTTAGAAAATCTAATTGCTGATTGAATTCATTAGCCTGATCCACTGGACTGAGTTCTGCAGTTACTATTTTAGCTTCTTCTTTCATAGAGGATTCACTACTTAGGTACAGATGCTGATTTCTGGCAACTGTATCAATAAGCTCTTGAGCTTCTTCAATTGTTTTTCTCATGTGTATAGATCCACCAGCTGAGTGGTCTAGAGAAATCTGAGCTTTTTCTGTAAGCCCATAGTAGAAGATGTCTAATTGCACCCATTCTGAAAACATTTCAGAGGGGCATTTTCTTAGCATCTTTCTGTATCTCTCCCAGGCATCATAAAGGGATTCATTATCTCCTTGTTTGAAGCCTTGGATGTTTAGCCTTAGCTGTGTCATCCGTTTGGGAGGGAAATAGTGATTCAGGAATTTTTCTGACAGCTATTTCCATGTTTTTATGCTGCTCTTAGGCTGGTTATTTAACCATCTCTTAGCTTGATCTTTTACAGCAAATGGAAACAGTAATAATCTGTAGACATCCTGATCTACTTCCTTATCATGTACTGTATCAGCAATTTGCAGAAATTGTGCCAGAAACTCTGTAGGTTCTTCATGTGGAAGACCGAAATACTGGCAATTTTGCTGCACCATGATAATGAGCTGAGGATTCAGCTCAAAGCTACTAACTCCAATGGAGGGTATACAAATACTACTCCCATATGAAGCAGTAGTGGGGTTAGCATATGACCCCAGAGTCCTCTTGGACTGTTCATTCCCACTTGCTTCCATATTGAACAATAGAGTTATTTGTTTATAAAGGACTGTGGAATATGTTGGTAGTATTTATTTTATAAAAATTAAAATTTTTATAAAATAAAAACGAAATAAATAAATGAAAGTGAAAATATTTTGAAATTGAAAATTGAACTTTTAATATAAAAATTTTTTCGAAAAAAAATAGTTCAAAATTAGTTAGAAAAATAAAAATTTTTTGAATTTTGAATTTTATGATGAAAGAGAAAAACACACAAAAGACACAAGATTTAAAATTTTTAGATCTAATGCTCCTTATTTTCGAAAATTTTTGGAGGGAAAACACCAAGGAACACCAAACTTAAAAATTTTAAGATCAAGACACAAGGAAAACTCAAGAACACCTTGAAGATTCACAAGAACACCAAGAACAAAAGAAAGAACACCAAACTTATAATTTTTAGAAAATCAAAACAAATTTTCGAAAATTAAAGAAAACTTAACAAGAAAACACCAAACTTAAAGTTTGGCACAAGATTAAATCAAAGAAGGATTATTTTTGAAAAAGGTTCCAAAGGGTATAACCAATTATCAAGAACAACTAAAAAAATCAAGGAAGAACCAAGAACACTAACACGAAAATTTCAAAGAAAATATAAAATATGCAATTAACACCAAACTTAGAATAAAACACTAAACTCACGAAAAATTAACAATTAATTAAGAAAAATAATATTTTTGAAAAGAAATTTTTGAGAATAAACTATCCTATCAAAATTTAATGACTCTATAATAACAAAAATAAATTATTCCTAATCTAAGAAATAAAATAAGCCTTCAATTGTCCAAAGTCAATAATCCCCGGCAACGGCGCCAAAAACTTGGTGGACGAAATTGTGATTTCTATCTTTTGATCTTTAGTATGTACACAACTCCGTTCAACTAACCAGCAAGTGCACTGGGTCGTCCAAGTAATACCTTACGTGAGTAAGGGTCGATCCCACGGAGATTATTGGTTTGAAGCAATCAATGTTATTTTATTAATCTTAGTCAGGAGGCTAATAAAGTTATTTGGATTTATTTGTAAGAAGCCAAAGTATTTAAAATTGTAAGTTAAAATAATAGGGAATAATAGCGTTACTTATTGTGTAGTAGTGAGAAATATGTTGGAGTTTTGGAGATGCTTTGTCCTCTGAATTTCAACTCTTCCTTGAAATCCTTTCTCCACACGCAAAACCCATTCTATAGCAAGCTCTATGTAGGGTGTCACCGTTGTCAATGGCTACCTCCCATCCTCTCAGTGAAAACGTTCCTATGCTCTGTCACAGCACGGCTAATCATCTGTCGGTTCTCAATCAGGTTGGAATAGAATCCATTGATTCTTTTGCGTCTGTCACTAACGCCCAGCCCTCAGGAGTTTGAAGCACGTCACAGTCATTCAATCCCGGAATCCTACTCGGAATACCACAGACAAGGTTTAGACTTTCCGAATTCTCATGAATGCCGCAATCCATCTGGCTTATACCACGAAGATTCTGATTAGGAATCTAAGAGATACTCATTCAGTCTGATGTAGAACGGAGGTGGTTGTCAGGCACACGTTCATGGATTGAGGAAGGTGATGAGTGTCACGGATCATCACCTTCTTCACAATTAAGCGCGAATAAACATCTTAGATAAGAGCAAGCGTGTTTGAATGGAAAACAAAGGAATTGTATTAAATCATCGAGACGCTGCAGAGCTCCTCACCCCCAACAATGGAGTTTAGAGACTCATGCCGTCACAAAGTATGTAATTCAGATCTGAAAATGTCATGAGGTACAAGAAATGTCTGTAAAAGTTGTTTAAATAGTAAACTAGTAACCTAGGTTTACAGAAAATGAATAAACTAAGATAATTGGTGCAGAAATCCACTTCTGGGGCCCACTTGGTGTGTGCTGGGGCTGAGATAAAAGCTATCCACGAGTAGAGGCCTTTATTGGCGTTAAACTCCAGGTTATGACGTGTTTTGGGCGTTCAATTCCGGATCATGACGTTTTTCTGGCGTTTAACTCCAGACAGCAGCATGAACTTGGCGTTCAACGCCAAGTTACGTCGTCTATCCTTGCACAAAGTATGGACTATTATATATTGCTGGAAAGCCCTGGATGTCTACTTTCCAATGCCGTTGAGAGCGCGCCAATTGGACTCCTGTAGCTCCAGAAAATCCATTTCGAGTGCAGGGAGGTCAGGATCCAACAGCATCAGCAGTCCTTTTTCGGCCTAAGTCAGATTTTTGCTCAGCTCCCTCAATTTCAGCCAGAAAATACCTGAAATTACAGAAAAATACACACACTCATAGTAAAGTCCAGAAATATGATTTTAGCTTAAAAACTAATAGAATTCTATTAAAAACTAATTAAAACATACTAAAATCTACATGAAATTACCCCCAAAAAGCGTATAAAATATCCGCTCATCACTTCTTATCAAAACCCCAAAAATAACTCACAACCAATAACAAAACACTTCATTACAATTCCTAGGGAGAACGACCCGAGGTTTGAATACTTCGGTTTATAAATTTAGGGGTTTGTTTTAGTGACAAACAACTTTTTGTACGCAAGGATTATTGTTTGGTTTAGAAACTATACTTTACAACGAGATTTCATTAGTGAAATTCTAAACCGTCAAAAATCCAATCGTCAATCCCTGTGATCAATAATGCCTGTTTGTCGATTTTTAGCAAATCGATGGTGGTTCGATTCTAATGGTCTGGGAGCGAAACCAACTCCTCTGTGCGAGTACTAGTTTTCTATAAGTACATCAAAGTGTCTTCGATTAGACTAAATTTAAAAGATTAAAATATAGTAAATTCATAAATTAATAAATAAAGTTCAGAAATTAACATTTTGTAAACAAAATCAATGATTTTTTAAAGAAATTAAAGGAAAACAACAAGTTATTTTCTTTTGAAATAAAGGACTTCTACATGAAAAATGATAATGATAAAATGCTGAAAACTAAATTTGCCAGAAAAAAATAAAGAGTATGAATAATACTTAATGAATAAGATTAAATGAAATATGAAGAATACAAACAGGATTGAAATTAAAAAGAAGAAGAAGGTGGAAGGAACCCTACAGAAAAAGAAAACTCGATCGCAAACTCAGGGATACGCTGGGATGTGAGCGTGCTTAGAGTGTTTTTCTGAATAAAAGTTCCATCCCCTTTTCACTGAAATTCCCTAGTATTTATAAGCTACCCTTACATAACGGTCAATTCAAATTACATTAATTACAATTTTGAAACACAACCGCCTTTGGTAACTGTTCCCGCTACATGATTATAGATATTCCCCATGTGATTAATTATCCACTCCCATGTGATTAATTATCCACAAACCTTCTCACTTCTTTGACCACTCGACTAAATCTTCGAAAGTCTTCCTTCAAATTGAATCTCCTCCTCGATTTAACTTCTTCAATTTTGACAAAGCAACTCGGAAAAAACTTCCGTGTCAGCAACTCCCAGACTTAGCCTCCTAAACACATTTCCTCGAAAACCCATATTCGATATCTTTCGATTCAATTTCTTTCAGATCGAAAATCAATTTTTGATCAACAAATTGCCCCCTTGGATTAATGTGGTTTTCTTTAATATCATTATCGAAAAGCAAAGCACTTAATCCAAAAACATCAGATTTCAAATTAATAATAATTGTCATTAAAAACTTCCATTATCACTAGCCACTCGACACGTCTCCCAAGAGTCACGCCCTCTCTCTTCACCATTCCATCTTCCTCAAGAAGTTACCTCTTTTCGCATCTTCTCTACAGTAACGGCTACAACAACACTTTAAAAGCACCATTCTTACCTCCATTCAATGTTTCTACATTCCATCATTGGTGCAAGAAATTGTGATCTCTACTTTTCACAATTTAAACAATCCCCGGTAATGGCTCCAAAAACTTGGTGCTCAATACCATGGTCTAAACATAATTTCACAACTTCGCACAACTAACCAGCAAGTGCACTGGGTCGTCCAAGTAATAAACCTTACGCGAGTAAGGGTCGATCCCACGGAGATTGTTGGTATGAAGCAAGCTATGGTCACCTTGAAAATCTCAGTCGGGCAGATTCAAATGGTTATGGATGATTTATGAATAAAAGATAAAATAAAGATAGAGATACTTATGTAATTCATTGGTGAGAATTTCAGATAAGCGTATGGAGATGCTTTGTCCCTTTCGTCTCTCTGCTTTCCTACTGTCTTCTTCCAATCCTTCTTACTCCTTTCCATGGCAAGCTGTATGTTGGGCATCACCGTTGTCAGTGGCTACAGTCCCGTCCTCTCAGTGAAAATGTTCAACGCGCTCTGTCACAGCACGGCTATTCAGCTGTCGGTTCTCGATCATGTCGGAATAGAATCCAGTGATTCTTTTGCGTCTGTCGCTAACGCCCCACAATCGCGAGTTTGAAGCTCGTCACAGTCATTCAATCCTTGAATCCTACTCAGAATACCACAGACAAGGTTTAGACCTTCCGGATTCTCTTGAATGCCGCCATCAATTCTAGCTTATACCACGAAGATTCCGATTAAGGAATCCAAGAGATAAACATTCAAGCCTTGTTTGCTTGTAGAACGGGAGTGGTTGTCAAGCACGCGTTCATAAGTGAGAATGATGATGAGCGTCACATAATCATCACATTCATCAAGTTCTTGAGTGCGAATGAATATCTTGGAATAAGAACAAGCTGAATTGAATAGAAGAACAATAGTAATTGCATTAATACTCGAGGTACAGCAGAGCTCCACACCTTAATCTATGGTGTGTAGAAACTCCACCGTTGAAAATACATAAGAACAAAAGTGATCATTGGCTTCGGCCCCAGAGATGGAACCAGAAGAACCAAGATGAAAGTACAATAGCAAAAAGGTCCTATTTATAAAGAACTAGTAGCCTAAGGTTAACAAAAATGAGTAAATGACATAAAAATCCACTTCCGGGCCCACTTGGTGTGTGCTTGGGCTGAGCATTGAAGCTTTCATGTGTAGAGACTTTTCTTGGAGTTAAACGCCAGCTTTTGTGCCAGTTTGGGCGTTTAACTCCCATTCTTGTGCCAGTTCCGGCGTTTAACACTGGGCAGTTTTGAGCTGATTTCAAACGTCAGTTTGGGCCATTAAATCTGTGGCAAAGTATGAACTATTATACATTGCTGGAAAGCCCAGGATGTCTACTTTCCAACGCCATTGAGAGCGCGCCAATTGGGCTTCTGTAGCTCCAGAAAATCCACTTCGAGTGCAGAGAGGTCAGAATCCAACAGCATCTGCAGTCATTTTCAGTCTCTGAATCAGATTTTTGCTCAGGTCCCTCAATTTCAGCCAAAAAATACCTGAAATCACAGAAAAATACACAAACTCATAGTAAAGTCCAGAAAAGTGAATTTTAACTAAAAACTAATAAAAATATACTAAAAACTAACTAAAACATACTAAAAACATACTAAAAACAATGCCAAAAAGCATATAAATTATCCGCTCATCACAACACCAAACTTAAATTGTTGCTTGTCCCCAAGCAACTGAAAATCAAATAAGATAAAGAGAAGAGAATATGCAATGAATTCCAAAAACATCTATGAAGATCAGTATTAATTAGATGAGCGGGGCTTTTAGCTTTTTGCCTCTGAACAGTTTTGGCATCTCACTTTATCCTTTGAAATTCAGAATGATTGGCTTCTATAGGAACTCAGAATCCAGATAGTGTTATTGATTCTCCTAGTTAAGTATGACGATTCTTGAACACAGCTACTTTATGAGTCTTGGCCGTGGCCCAAAGCACTCTGTCTTCCAGTATTACCACCGGATACATACATGCCACAGACACATAATTGGGTGAACCTTTTCAGATTGTAACTCAGCTTTGCTAGAGTCCCCAATTAGAGGTGTCCAGGGTTCTTAAGCACACTCTTTTTGCCTTGGATCACAATTTTATTATTATTTTTTTTACTTTTCTTTTTTCTTTCTCTTTTCTTTTTTTTTTGTTTTTCTCTCTTTTTTTTTGTATTCACTGCTTTTTCTTGCTTCAAGAATCATTTTTATGATTTTTCAGATCCTCAGTAACATGTCTCCTTTTTCATCATTCTTTCAAGAGCCAACCATTCATGAACAACAAATTCAAAAGACATATGCACTGTTTAAGCATACATTCAGAAAATAAAAGTATTGCCACCACATCAAAATAATTAATCTATTATAAAATTCAAAATTCATGCAATTCTTCTCTTTTTCAATTAAGAACATTTTTTATTTAAGAAAGGTGATGGATTCATAGGACATTCATAACTTTAAGGCATAGACACTAAGACACTAATGATCATAAGACACAAACATAGATAAACATAAGCATGATTTTCGAAAAACAGGAAAATAAGGAACAAGAAAATTAAAGAACGGGCCCACCTTAGTGATGGCGGCTTGTTCTTCCTCTTGAAGGTCTTATGGAGTGCTTGAGCTCCTCAATGTCTCTTCCTTGTCTTTGTTGCTCCTCTCTCATGATTCTTTGATCCTCTCTAATTTCATGGAGGAGGATGGAATGTTCTTGGTGCTCCACCCTTAGTTGTCCCATATTGGAACTCAATTCTCCTATGGAGGTGTTGATTTGCTCCCAATAGTTTTGTGGAGGAAAGTGCATCCCTTGAGGTATCTCAGGGATTTCATGATGAGTGGGGTCTCTTGTTTGCATTGAGCTCCTTCCACACAGATATCCATGAGGACTTGGTCCAACCTTTGATTAAAGTTGACCTTTTGAGTTTGAAAAAGGACCTCGGGGATCACTTTCTTCATGGCCACAACTTCATAGAAGTGGTCTTGATGCACCCTTGAGATGAATCTCTCCATCTTCCATGACTCGGAGGTGGAAGCTTTTGCCTTCCCTTTCCTCTTTCTAGAGGTTTCTCCGGCCTTAGGTGCCATAAATGGTTATGGAAAAACAAAAAGCATTGCTTTTACCACACCAAACTTAGAAGGTTTGCTCGTCCTCGAGCAAAAGAAGAAAGAAGAGAGTAGAAGAAGAAGAAATAGAGGAGATGGAGATGGCTTTGTGGTTCGGCCAAAGGGAGAGAAGTAGTGTTTATGTTGTGTGAAAATGAAGGAGTGAAGATGGGTTTATATAGGGGTGGAGAGAGGGGTAGGGTTCGGTTATGAATGGGTGGGTTTGGGAGGAAAAGTGGTTTGAATTTAAATGGTGAAGTAGGTGAGGTTTTATGAAGGATGGATGTGAGTGGTGAAGAGAATAGTGGGATTTGATAGGTGAGGGGTTTTTGGGGAAGAGTGGTTGAGGTGATTGGTGAATGGGTGAAGAAGAAGAGAGAGGGTGGTGGGATAGGTAGGGATCCTGTGGGGTCCACAGATCCTGATGTGTCAAGAAAAATTCATCCCTGCACCAAGTGACGAGCAAAAATGCTCTTTATGCCAATTCTGGCGTTAAACGTCGGGCTGGTGCCCATTTCTGGCGTTTAACGCCAACTTCTTACCCTTTCCTGGAGTTTAACGCCAGTCTGGTGCCCCTTTCTGGCGTTAAACGCCCAGAATAGTGCCAGACTGGGCGTTAAACGCCCATTTGCTGCCCTTACTGGCGTTTAAACGCCAGCAAGGTCTTCCTCCAAGGTGTGCTGTTTTTCTTTCTGTTTTTTATTCTGTTTTTGCTTTTTCAATTGATTTTGTGACTTCTCATGATCATCAACCTACAGAAAACATGAAATAACAAAGGAAAATAGATTAAATATAACATTGGGTTGCCTCCCAACAAGCGTTTCTTTAATGTCAATAGCTTGACAGTGGGCTCTCATGGAGCCTCACAGATACTCAGAGCAATGTTGGAACCTCCCAACACCAAACTTAGAGTTTGAATGTGGGGGTTCAACACCAAACTTAGAATTTGGTTGTGGCCTCTGATAAACTACTATTTTATGGTTTATCTTGTGCTCAATTGAGTGGATTTTATCAACTCTTTACCCACTTATTCATACTATTTGCATGTTTTACATTTCCCTTCCTAATTATGTTCTTTGATTGAAAACATGCTTCTTTGGACTTATATTTGCTTATCATTAATCCTTTCTTATCACCATTAGATGCCTTGATATGTGTGTTAAGTATTTTCAGAGATTATAAGGCATGAATGGCTCAGAGGATGAAAAGGAAGCATGCAAAAGTGGAAGGAATACAAGAAGTTGGAGAAACTGCTAAGTTGTCCAGCCTGAACTCTTCGCACTCAAACGGCTATAACTTTAGCTACAGAGGTCCAAACGACGCGGTTCCGTTGCGTTGGAAAGCTAACGTCCGGGGCTTCGATTTGATATATAATTTGCTATAGCTGCCATGACGCCAGGTGACGCAAACGCGTGAGTCACGCGGACGCGTGAGCTGGCAGGTACGCAACCCGCGCGGCCGCGTGAGCCATGCGGCCGCGTCACTTTTCCGCGACCTGTACGGACCAAAAAGCGCTGGAAGTGACTTCTGGGCTACTTTTGACCCAGTTTTCAGCCCAGAATACACAGATTAGAGGCTATAAAGTGGGGGAATGCATGTATTCATAATTATTCACTCATAATTCACTTTCCATGATCTAGATCTAGTTTTGAGAGAGGTTCTCTCCTCTCTCTTAGGATTAGGATTTAGGACTTCTCTTAGTTTTAGGAGTGACTCTCAATCCCAGGTTCTTTATTTTTATTCATTCCAATTTAATTTATGAACTTTTCCATGTTAAGATTTGAATATTTTATTTAATGATATTTGAAGCATTTCAGTTTATGATTGTTCCTTTTTATTATTCCTAATCTGAGGATATTGTTATTCTAGTAGATTTAGTTTTTTTCCTTTTGGCCTTGGTTAAATAATTGGTGACTCTTGAGTTATCAAACTCATTGTTAGTTGAGAATTGGAATTAATTCATCCACTTAACTTACCTTCATAGTTAGAGGTTAACAAAGTGGGAGAAGAATCCAATTCTCATCACAATTGATAAGGATAACTGGGATAGGACCTCCAGTTCTTATACCTTGCCAAGAGATTTTATTAGTATTACTTTATTTTACTTATCATATAACATATTCGCACCTTACTTCCAAAACCCCAATTTTACCTTTTTCATAGCCAATAATAAGAACATACCTCCCTGCAATTCCTTGAGAAGACGACCCGAGGTTTAAATACTCGGTTATCAATTTTAAATGGGTTTGTTACTTGTGACAAGCAAAACGTTTGTACGAAGGGATTTCTGTCGGTTTAGAGACTATATCTACAACGCGACTGTTTTTATGAAATTCTTTACTGGCAAAAATCCCAACGTCAAAATGGCGCCGTTGCCGGGGAATTGCAAACGTGTGCCTTATTATTGGTTATTGTAAATATTTTTCAAAAAAAAATTTCAGATTTTTATTTTAAATTTTTTTCTCTTATCTTATCCTTTTCAAAAATCATATCTTTTTCAAAATTATTTTCCTATCTTTTTCAAAAATTATATCCTTTTCAAAATATTTTCTTTTTATTAATTTTTGTTTTTATTTTCCCCTAATACTATGAATTCTCATCCCTCTCGCTTTGAGTTTGGTTCTAACTTTGTTGAAGGAAATAGAAACCACATCAGGAATATGCATCAAGGTCAGACCAATCAAGGATGGATGGAGCCAAGAGGATCTAATCAACCCTTTAGGCAACAACACTATCCTAGATATCATGGACAAAGACCAGGCTACAATGCATCCCAAGCTGATAGATATGGTGGACCACCTTGTAGCTACCAACAAGCCCCACCCTATGCTCAGAGATCATCCTTTCAACACAACCTCAACCCACCACACTCACAAGCCCCTTTCCGCCATTCACCTCCATATGACCCTAACCCTCAACCACCATACCAACCACCTTATGAGCCATATGAACCATATATAGAACCACCCCAATTCCAACCCAATTACTCACAAGAACCACCACTTCAATATTCACCATCTCTATATCCATCAATCCAAGAGCATTATGATCCTACTTATGAAAACCGAGTGCATCAAGAGGCAAAGGATCGTCTCAAGGAAACAATGGATCGATTTCAGGCAACCACTCAACAACTGGGGCAAGTATTAATTCAATGGGCTTCTAGACGCTTAAATACACAAGGATCATCCACAGCCCCATGTGGACAGTCTAGTGAGGAGCATAGCATAAAGGAGATACCAGAAACTCCAGTGGACAAGACAGAGCATGAATTCATACTGGAACAAGTAGAAGAAGCTACCATTGTTCAAGAAGAAGAGTTGGTTGAAGACTTAGGAATCGCATAACTTCCATGGGAAAGACAAGACATAGAGCCTCCTTCCAAGACAGTTGAAATTGATGCTGAAGAGGGTGTACAACCTCCAAAGCATATCATAGTTGAAGACTTGGAAGAGGTTGATCAAGAGATGGAGATTCAAGAAGAAGAAGAACAACCTCCCATGCCCTTGGAAAGCAATGAAAAGGAGATTGAATTGAAAGAGAGCTACCAAGAGGAAGAGGTTGAAATTGAAGAAGTTTGCAAAGAGGTGGTAATTATCAGAGAAGAGCACAAGGGAGTGGAGCTTGCAATTTCATTAAAGATACCTCCCCCTAAGTCGCCATCATCCTTCACAACATTCAAGAGGGTAAAATTCATATCCCATACCTTTCTAATCCCACTTGAATATGGGCTATTGGAGACGGATGGTCAACTTAGAGCTCTTTGCGGCATTAAGAGTAAGAGGAAGATGGCCAGTGATAAGAATTGTCAAGCAAGGTTCAACATGGTTGTGTGCTCAAAGTTTAAATGCAAAGGTTGGTGTAAGGCTCAACTGAATGGGTCTAGGAAGTTGTTTGGACACTTCAGTGAGAATTCTATAACTGAACCACCCGGATGGAATCATGATAATCAACTTGAAGACGGGTACAAAAGCAAGGTTTGGGACCCCGGAATTCATTCCAACAATCAACACTCTTGGGGCCTTGTAACTTGCTTTAACTTACGCGTCGCAAGGAGATGAGAGAATAATAAATTGAACAGAGAGTTACACAGGAGCAGGGCTGGAGGCGCGCTATTAGCACAAATTGACTCCACGCGAACGCGTCGATGACGCGTCCGCGTCATTTGGAAAAATAGCCTCCCACGCGACCGCGTCACCCACGCGGCCGCGTGACCTGAAATCGGCGTAAAAAGGGTGTATGGCCGAAAGTTGAGCTGGAATTGGGCTGGACCCGTGCTAGCAGCACAAGCCCTGCCACGCGAACGCGTCACCCACGCGTCCGCGTCATATTGGAAATAAGGCCACCCGCGCGATCGCGTCGACCACGCGACCGCGTCACCCTGGATTTTGGCAATACTGACGTTTTGAACAGAGAGTTGTGCGGCCGCGAGGCTACACTCGCGCCACTAGCACAAATCGAGTCACGCGATCGCGTGCCCCACGCATCCGCGTCGCCCAACCTTATCGCACACCACGCGACCGCGTCACCCACGCGACCGCGTCGCCAGCGTCGCACAACCTATCCAGATTAGTGCCAATTTTCTTATCTTTTCTCTTCTAATCCTAATTTCTTCCTTCTCTCTCCTTTCTCACTTTCTTTTTCTACTTCTCATTCTTTTTCACTTTCATTTTATTTTATTTAATTTATTTGCATACTTTCATTCATTGCATATTTTATTTTTCTAAAAGTTATTATTGGTGTTCAAATATTCTTATTCAACTGTTACATCTTTTCTGGTATTTTCTTGGTGCTTCATAACTTGTTTAATTCTGATTGAGTAATATTATTTAAATCAATGTCAATCTTTTATACCTATATTACTTTTGCATTGACATGAATTTATATTATCTCTCCTTACCCACACTCTCTTCCCTAGTGTTGCAACTTTTTGCACTCTTGATTTGCCATGTCCTTCTATTATTTTCTCACTTGCATGTTGTAGCTACCATGTAATTGAGACCCTTATTTTTGGCATTAACCTACCCCTGTTTTATTTGTTTTCTATCTTTGCTTTGGGTTACTTTCCTTCCCTTTTTCTTTCAGGATGGCCACCAGGAAGAGACCGGAAGACGTTTACATGTGAGAAACAAACAAGTTCCTACGCACATTCCTTGATGAGAAAAGCATCAATTGGAGCAACCCGTCCACCTGCACATCTCAGCATGCACCGAGGATGGTGCAATCTTTAAGTGTGGGGAGGTCGATACCGATCTCCATGGGTTAGTTACTTCTTGACTCAACACCAATATTTTATTTTATTTGTTTGTTCATTGTTGCATTTGCATGTTTGTTTGATTTTTGTGCATATTTTACCACTTGGTTAAAGTAATATTTTCTTTTTCAAGAAACTTTTTAGAAAATTTCACTAATTTGAATAAAATTTAATGTTACACTTGTTTGAAGAGATATTATACTGGAACATGGTTTAGAACTCGAACACACAAAACCTGTGAGATTTTTGAGCCTATTTGAATTGGTTGCATTTTATCAACCAAAAATTTTGTTTTAGTGTGTATTTTTCTCTCTAAAATTGTGATCTTTGTCTTGCTTAATTCTATATTTCTATAATTTGATGTATGCATGCACTTATATGATTGAGGCCTTTGTTTCACTTAGCTTACATACCCATATGGCCTTACCTTTCATTATCCTTTGCAAACTAATTTGAGCCTATTTTACCCCTTTGTTCTTTACTTTAGCACATCATTAACTCTAAGAGGAAAACAATAATGTCCTTAATTTAAATCCTTAGTTAGCTTAGACTAGTGAGAGTGCTCATAAATTAAGTGTGGGAAAAGTGGGTTTGGAAACAATTGGTTTGAGAATTGAGTATGTTAGAATTTTCTAAAAATGTGAAAGAATGTTGAGAATATGTTCATGCATTCAATACTTTAATCATATGCATTGAGAAAAAAAAAGAAAAGAAAAGAAAAATAAAGGAAAAAAAGAAAAGAAAAATAGCAAATAATAAAAGGGGACAAAATGCCCCAAAGTAAGTGGTGAAAGCAATGCATATGAGCAGTACTTGAAATTAGAATGCATGAATATATGGAAAATATGGTTAATGGATGGTTAGATGTTGTATTATGATTACATGGATTGTTTAAGTTAGGTGGGAAAGTTTAAGTTAATTAAGGATTCAGATTTTAGTCCACTTGGCCAAATACAATCCTACCTTGACCCTAACCCCATTACAACCCATCAAAGACCTCTTGATATGTGTATTTATGCATTAAATTTATGTTGATTGTTAGATGAAGAGTAAGCCTTAGAAAGCAAGGTTAGTAGAGAATTGAGAGAATCGAACCTAAAACACTTGAGTGATTAGAGTGATATACACTACTAAGTGAGGGTTCGATGCTCGATTCTTTGTTCCCGGCTTTCATGAGCTATTTTCTTCTACAAGTCTATTTGTACTTCATTTTTATGATTTGAATTAGTGAAATCCAGTTCATATTTATTCTTGGGGATTTATTTGCTTTTAACCAAGTAAGTAGAAACATTTCTCATTTAGTTGCATTCATAGGTTGCATCTCATACATTCTATCATTCCTCTTCATCTTTATAGTTTCTCTTGAGCTTAGCATGAGGACATGCTAATGTTTAAGTGTGGGGAGGTTGATAAACCACTATTTTATGGTTTATCTTGTGCTCAATTGAGTGGATTTTATCAACTCTTTACCCACTTATTCATACTATTTGCATGTTTTACATTTCCCTTCCTAATTATGTGCTTTGATTGAAAATATGCTTCTTTGGACTTATATTTGCTTATCATTAATCCTCTCTTATCACCATTAGATGCCTTGATATGTGTGTTAAGTGTTTTCAGAGATTATAGGGCATGAATGGCTCAGAGGATGAAAAGGAAGCACGCAAAAGTGGAAGGAATACAAGAAGTTGGAGAAACTACTAAGCTGTACAGCCTGAACTCTTCGTACTCAAACGGCTATAACTTAAGCTACAAAGGTCCAAACGACGCAGTTTCAGTTGCGTTGGAAAGCTAACGCCTGGGGCTTCAATTTGATATATAATTTGCTATAGCTGCTCCGACGCCAGACGACGCGAACGCGTGAGTCACGCGGACGCGTGACCTGGCAGGAACGCAACCTGCGCGGCAGCGTGAGCCATGCGGCCGCGTCACTTTTCCGCGACCTGTACGGACCAGAAAGCGCTGGAAGTGACTTCTGGGCTGCTTTTGACCCAGTTTTCAGCCCAGAATACACAGATAGAGGCTATAAAGTGGGGGAATGCATGTATTCATAATTATTCACTCATAATTCACTTTCCATGATCTAGATCTTGTTTTGAGAGAGGTTCTCTCCTCTCTCTTAGGATTAGGATTTAGGACTTCTCTTAGTTTTAGGAGTGACTCTCAATCCCAGGTTCTTTATTTTTATTTATCCCAATTTAATTTATGAGCTTTTCCATGTTATGATTTGAATATTTTATTTAATGATATTTGAAGCATTTCAGTTTATGATTGTTCCTTTTTATTATTCCCAATCTGAGGATATTGTTATTCTAGTAGATTTAGTTTTTCCCCTTTTGGCCTTGGTTAAATAATTGGTGACTCTTGAGTTATCAAACTCATTGTTAGTTGAGAATTGGAATTAATTCATCTACTTAATTTACCTTCATAGTTAGAGGTTAACAAAGTGGGAGAAGAATCCAATTCTCATCACAATTGATAAGGATAACTGGGATAGGACCTCCAGTTCTTATACCTTGCCAAGAGATTTTATTAGTATTACTTTATTTTACTTATCATATAACATATTCGCACCTTACTTCAAAAACCCCAATTTTATCTTTTTCATAGCCAATAATAAGAACATACCTCCCTGCAATTTCTTCAGAAGACGACCCGAGGTTTAAATACTCGGTTATCAATTTTAAAGGGGTTTGTTACTTGTGACAACCAAAACGTTTGTACGAAGGGATTTTTGTCGGTTTAGAGACTATATCTACAACGCGACTTTTTTTATGAAATTCTTTACTGGCAAAAATCCCAACGTCAGCCTCCCAACACCAAACTTAGAGTTTGACTGTGGGGGCTCTGTTTGACTCTGTTTTGAGAGAAGCTCTTCATGCTTCCTCTCCATGGTGACAGAGGGATATCCTTGTGCCTTAAACACAAAGGATCCTTCATTCACTTGAATGATTAATTCTCCTCTGTCCACATCAATCACAGACTTTACTGTGGCTAGGAAGGGTCTGCCAAGGATGATGGATTCATCCATGCACTTCCCAGTCTCTAGGACTATGAAATCAGCAGGGATGTAATGGTCTTTAATTTTTACCAAAACATCCTCTACAAGTCCATAAGCTTGTTTTCTTGAATTGTCTGCCATCTCTAGTGAGATTCTTGCAGCTTGCACCTCAAAGATCCCTAGCTTCTCCATTACAGAGAGAGGCATGAGGTTTACACTTGACCCTAGGTCACACAAAGCCTTCTTAAAGGTCATGGTACCTATGGTACAAGGTATTGAAAACTTCCTAGGATCCTGTCTCTTTTGAGGTAATCTCTGCCTAGACAAGTCATCCAGTTCTTTAGTGAGCAAAGGAGGTTCGTTCTCCCAAGTCTCATTACCAAATAACTTGTCATTTAGCTTCATGATTGCTCCTAGGTACTTGGCAACTTGCTCTTCAGTGACATACTCATCCTCTTCAGAGGAAGAATACTCATCAGAGCTCATGAATGGCAGAAGTAAATCCAATGGAATCTCTATGGTCTCAGTGTGAGCCTCAGATTCCCATGGTTCCTCATTGGGAAACTCATTAGAGGCCAGTGGACGTCCATTGAGGTCTTCCTCAGTGGCGTTCACTGCCTCTTCCTCCTCTCCTAGTTCGGCCATGTGGATCATGTTGATGGCCTTGCATTCTTCTTTTGGATTCTCTTCTGTATTGCTTGGAAGAGCACTAGGAAGAAGTTCAGTAATTTTCTTGCTCAGCTGTCCCACTTGTGCCTCCAAGTTTCTAATGGAGGACCTTGTTTCAGTCATGAAACTTTGAGTGGTTTTGATTAGATCAGAGACCATGGTTGCTAAGTCAGAGTGGTTCTGCTTAGAATTCTCTGTCTGTTGCTGAGAAGATGATGGAAAAGGCTTGCCATTGCTAAACCTGTTTCTTTCACCATTATTGTTGTTGAAACCTTGTTGAGGTCTCTGTTGCTCCTTCCATGAGAGATTTGGATGATTTCTCCATGAAGAATTATAGGTGTTTCCATAGGGTTCTCCTATGTAATTCACCTCTTCCATTGAAGGGTTCTCAGGATCATAAGCTTCTTCTTCAGATGAAGCGTCCTTAGTACTGCCTGGTGCGGCTTGCATTCCAGATAGACTTTGAGAAATCAAATTGACTTGCTGATTCAATATTTTGTTCTGAGCCAATATGGCATTCAGAGTATCAATCTCAAGAACTCCTTTCTTCTGATTCGTTTCATTGTTCACAGGATTCCTTTCAGAAGTGTACATGAATTGATTATTTGCAACCATTTCAATGAGTTCTTGAGCTTCTGTAGGCGTCTTCTTCAGATGAAGAGATCCTCCAGCAGAACTATCCAATGACATCTTGGACAGTTCAGACAGACCATCATAGAAGATACCTTTGATGCTCTATTCAGAAAGCATGTCAGAGAGACACTTTCTGATCAATTGTTTGTATCTTTCCCAAGCTTCATAGAGGGATTCTCCTTCCTTCTGTCTGAAGGTTTGGACTTCCACTCTAAGCTTACTCAATTTTTGAGGTGGAAAGAACTTTTCCAAAAAGGCATTGACTAGCTTTTCCCAAGAGTTCAGGCTTTCTTTAGGTTGTGAGTCCAACCATATCCTAGCTCTGTCTCTTACAGCAAAAGGGAATAGCATAAGTCTGTAGACCTCAGGGTCAACCCCATTAGTCTTGACAATGTCACAGATTTGCAAGAATTCAGCTAAAAACTGATGAGGATCATCCAATGAAAGTCCATGGAACTTGCAATTCTGTTGCATTAGAGAAACTAATTGAGGCTTAAGCTCAAAGTTGTTTGCTCCAATGGCAGGGATAGAGATGCTTCTCCCATAGAAGTCGGGAGTAGGTGCAGTAAAGTCACCCAGCACCTTCCTTGCATTGTTGGCATTGTTGTTGTTTTCGGCTGCCATGTCTTCTTCTTTGAAGATTTCTGTTAGATCCTCTATAGAGAGTTGTGCCTTAGCTTCTCTTAGCTTTCGTTTCAGGGTCCTTTCAGGTTCAGGATCAGCCTCAACAAGAATTCTTTTGTCTTTGCTCCTGCTCATATGAAAGAGAAGAGAACAAGAAAATATGGAATCCTCTATGTCACAATATAGAGATTCCTTGAGGTGTCAGAGGAAAAGAAAAATAGAAGGAAGAGGTAGAAGAATTCGAACTTATCAAGAAAGATAGAGTTCGAATTGTGCATTAAGGAGGAGTGTTAGTCCATAAATAGAAGGATGTGAGAAGAGGGGAAGAAATTTTTGAAAATAAATTAAAAAGATTTTAAAAACATTTTGAAAAACACTAATTGATTTTCGAAAACCAAGAGTGGAAAAGAAATCAAGTAATTTTTTAAAAGGATTTTGAAATTAGAAATCAAAAAGATATGATTGAAAACTAAAAAGATGTGATTAAAAGATATGATTGAAAAACAATTTAAAAAAAAAGATTTGATTTTAAAAATTAATGACTTGCCTAACAAGAAAGATATGATTCAGACATTAAACATTTCTCAACAGAAAAGGCAACATACTTGAAATGTTGAATCAAATCATTAATTGATAGCAAGTATTTTTTTTTTGAAAATGGAAAGAAATTGATTTTGAAAACATATGATTGAAAAGATATGATTTGAAAAAGATTTGATTTTGAAAAATTTTGAAAACTTGAAAAAAAATTTGAGTTAAAAACAGAATTTTCCCTCTTGTGCCATCCTAGCGTTAAACGCCCAGAATGGTATCCATTCTCGCGTTTAACGCCCAAAACACTACCCTTTTGGGCATTAAACGCCCAGCTAGGCACCCTGGCTGACGTTTAAACGCCAGTTTGCCCTTCTTCACTGGGCGTTTTGAACGCCCAGCTTTTTCTGTGTAATTCCTCTACTGTATGTTCTGAATCTTTAATTCTCTGTATTATTGACTTAAAAAGACACAAATAAAAAAATTTTTGGATTTTTAATAATCAAAATGTAACTAAAATCAAATAACAATACATGCAAGACACCAAACTTAGAAGTTTGTATACTATTGACACTAACAAATGAGAATGCATATGAGAAACAACAAAACACTCAAGTCAAGAGAATTCAAAGATTAGAGCAAGGAAATCATCAAGAACATCTTGAAGATCACTTAAGACACATGAATGAATACAAGAAGAACAGAAACATGCAATTGACACCAAATTTAAAATGAGACACTAGACTCAACAAGAAACATGAGAATATTTTTGGTTTTTATGATTTTGTAATTTTTTTTGGATTTTTCGAAAATTAAGTGGAAAAGAAAATAAAGGTATCAAAATTCTTAATGAGAATTCCAGGAATCATGTAATGTTAGTCTAAAGCTTTAGTCTAAAGGAATTAGACATGGCTAGCCAAGCTTCAGCAGGACATTGCATTCAAGAGCTAAATTGATGAGAATCAATCAGCTTTGGTGATGATAATAACATCACCTTGAAACACTAGAATTCATTCTTAAGAACTCTGAAGCAAAATACCTAATCTAAGCAACAAGATGAACCGTCAGTTGTCCATACTCGAAATAATCCCCGGCAACAGCGTCAAAAACTTGGTGCACGAAATTGTGATCTCTACTTTTCACAACTCAAACAATCCCCGGTAATGGCTCCAAAAACTTGGTGCTCAATACCATGGTCTAGACATAATTTCACAACTTCGCACAACTAACCAGCAAGTGCACTGGGTCGTCCAAGTAATAAACCTTACGCGAGTAAGGGTCGATCCCACGGAGATTGTTGGTATGAAGCAAGCTATGGTCACCTTGTAAATCTCGGTCGAGCAGATTAAAATGGTTATGGATGATTTATGAATAAAAGATAAAATAAAGATAGAGATACTTATGTAATTCATTGGTGAGAATTTCAGATAAGCGTATACAGATGCTTTGTCCCTTTCGTCTCTCTGCTTTCCTACTGTCTTTTTCCAATCCTTCTTACTCCTTTCCATGGCAAGCTGTATGTTGGGCATCACCGTTGTCAGTGGCTACAGTCCCGTCCTCTCAGTGAAAATGTTCAACGCGCTCTGTCACAACACGGCTATTCAGCTGTCGGTTCTCGATCATGTCGGAATAGAATCCAGTGATTCTTTTGCTTCTGTCACTAACGCCCCACAATCGCGAGTTTGAAGCTCATCACAGTCATTCAATCCTTGAATCCCACTCAGAATACCACAGACAAGGTTTAGACCTTCCGGATTCTCTTAAATGCCGCCATCAATTCTAGCTTATACCACGAAGATTTCGATTAAGGAATCCAAGAGATAAACATTCAAGCCTTGTTTGCTTGTAGAACGGGAGTGGTTGTCAGGCACGCGTTCATAAGTGAGAATGATGATGAGCGTCACATAATCATCACATTCATCAAGTTCTTGAGTGCGAATGAATATCTTGGAATAAGAACAAGCTGAATTGAATAGAAGAACAATAGTAATTGCATTAATACTCGAGGTACAGCAAAACTCCACACCTTAATCTATGGTGTGTAGAAACTCCACCGTTGAAAATACATAAGAACAAAAGTGATCATTGGCTTTGGCCTCAGAGAGGGAACCAGAAGAACCACGATGAAAGTACAATAGCAAAAAGGTCCTATTTATAAAGAACTAGTAGCCTAAGGTTTACAGAAATGAGTAAATGACATAAAAATCCACTTCCGGGCCCACTTGGTGTGTGCTTGGACTGAGCATTGAAGCTTTCATGTGTAGAGACTTTTCTTGGAGTTAAACGCCAGCTTTTGTGCCAGTTCCGGCGTTTAACGCCGGGCAGTTTTGAGCTGATTTGGAACGCCAGTTTGGGCCATCAAATCTCGGGCAAAGTATGGACTATTATACATTGCTGGAAAGCCCAGGATGTCTACTTTCCAACGCCATTGAGAGCCCGCCAATTGGGCTTCTGTAGCTCTAGAAAATCCACTTCGAGTGCAGAGAGGTCAGAATCCAACAGCATCTGCAGTCCTTTTCAGTCTCTGAATCAGATTTTTGCTCAGGTCTCTCAATTTCAGCCAGAAAATACCCGAAATCACAGAAAAATACACAAACTCATAGTAAAGTCAAGAAAAGTGAATTTTAACTAAAAACTAATAAAAATATACTAAAAACTAACTAAAACATACTAAAAACAATGCCAAATAGTGTATAAATTATCCGCTCATCAATCATTCTCTAGACTTTCTTTACAACCTCGAATTTTTCACAAAACTTCCCAATCTAAGAATGGCTGGCTCTTCTTCACAAATCACTCCTTCTGACAAAGGTAAAGGCCATGCATCAATACCACCACCTCCACCAGCTCTTCGCATTCTCAATCAGATCGATGATGAAATCATTGACGACCCTCACATTCAATCCAGTGATAATAGGATTTTAATTCCTTTCACAATCAAAACCGACACACATTGCTTCCTCGTACCGATTGAGTCTCTGGAAAAGGTGAAAAAGAAGTCTATTTCTTTCCCCAGTACTGAAAGGGAAGATTTGCTGATAAATTAATCTTTCAACATTTCCCATTTTATCAACCAAAAAACGTTCAGGAATAACCTAAAAATCACCCCACGAGGATATGACTTTACAGCCAGGTACCGACGTCTTGCACCCACCAAAAGTGCCAGTTGGGGAGCTCTAGGGATTCGTGAACTGCTGAGACTCTCTCATTTCTCTCTGACTATACATCCCTGGATGATTGGGGCTGTTAAATGCTTCTGAAACAGAACCACAAATAATTTCCACCTTCCTTGTGGAATGGTTGGAATGTTTTTTCTCGACGTGGCCGCCATTACTGGACTCCCTTTCAATTTACCAGATTATACTTCTGAAATGCAACCTGAATGTCAATACAACGTCGTTCTGAACAGTTCTTACAGTGAATTCATTGCCCATAATATGGGTAGAGAAGGTACCAAAATCACTGACAATGAACATGTAGCTTTCTTATTCTACTGGTTAAATGCAATCCTATTTTTCTCTCGTAGCGTCCAAAGGTCAAAACTTTACCTCTCTTTGGCCACACTTCTCCATGAAGGCAAAACTTTCAATTTGGCTAAACTTCTCTTAGGGCACATCTTCAAGGAACTTGGCCAATTTGTTACTGACCTACGAGAAAACAAATTAATAAGTGCAAGAGGCCCTCTATGGCTTCTTTAATTATAGCTCAACGCCATCTTTGAAAATTTCATGACCAAACCCGAAAGTGGTCAAACTGACAAACAATATATTGAAGGGTTTCGATTATCTGCATACAAACCCAATTTTCCAAATGCACAATCGGATGGGGATAAGTTTTGGGCTGTTTTCGCCCTTTTCTATTCTTGTAAAAATTTCGAAAATGAACAGCTGAATTTCACTCCTTTCTTACGCTGCAACCGAGACCCTGCCTGGTTAGATTGTTTGCTTTTTCCACACTCAAATGAAGGGAGTGAACTCGCCAAACAAAGTTGGGCACATTTATTAGCAGTTCAGGTAATCCCCACAGGATTATCTTTACAGAAAAAAGAAAAATTCAAGATAACTCTGTATGCTCCTCATCTATCTGCCAAACAATTGGGATTCTCACAAGCCATTCCCAAACCTCAGCCTCGAAATGATGCTTGATGAGTGGATAATTTGTACCCTTTTTGGCATT
Organism: Arachis stenosperma; assembly: GCF_014773155.1. NCBI lineage: Eukaryota > Viridiplantae > Streptophyta > Magnoliopsida > Fabales > Fabaceae > Arachis > Arachis stenosperma. The sequence goes on from NC_080379.1 coordinate 20,608,246, forward strand.
GTTTTTAGTATGTTTTTAGTATCTTTTAGATAGTTTTTATTATATTTTTATTAGTTTTTAGTTAAAATTCACTTTTCTGGACTTTACTATGAGTTTGTGTGTTTTTCTGTGATTTCAGGTATTTTCTGGCTGAAATTGAGGGATCTGAGCAAAAATCTGATCCAGAGACTCAAAAGGACTGCAGATGCTGTTGGATTCTGACCTCCCTGCACTCTAAGTGGATTTTCTAGAGCTACAGAAGCCCAATTGGCGCGCTCTCAACGGCGTTGGAAAGTAGACATCCTGGGCTTTCCAGCAATATATGATAGTCCATACTTTGCCCAAGATTTGATGGCCCAAACTGGCGTTCAAAGTCACCTACAGAAATTCCAGCGTTAAACGCCGGAACTGGCACCTAAATGGGAGTTAAACGCCCAAACTGGCACCAAAGCTGGCGTTTAACTCCAAGAGGAGTCTCTACACGAAACTGCTTCATTTGCTCAGCCCAAGCACACACCAAGTGGGCCCGGAAGTGGATTTTTATGTCATTTACTCATCTCTGTACACCCTAGGCTACTAGTTTTCTATAAGTAGGACCTTTTACTATTGTATTTTCATCTTCGGACATCTAGTTCTTAGATCAGATCTTGGTTCTTCTGGTTCCCTCTCTGGGGCCGAAACCAATGATCACTCTTGTTCTTATGTATTTTCAACGGTGGAGTTTCTACACACCATAGATTAAGGTGTGGAGCTCTGCTGTACCTCGAGTATTAATGCAATTACTATTGTTCTTCTATTCAATTCCGCTTGTTCTTTGTCCAAGATATCACTTGTTCTTCAACTTGATGAATGTGATGATCCGTGACACTCATCATCATTCTCACTTATGAACAAAGTGACTGACAACCACTCTGTTCTACAAAGCAACAAGGCTCTAGTGAATATCTCTTGGATTCTTTAACCGGAATCTTCGTGGTATAGGCGAAAACTGATGGCGGCATTCAAGAGAATCCGGAAGGTCTAAACCTTGTCTGTGGTATTCTGAGTAGGATTCAATGATTGAATGACTGTGACGTGCTTCAAACTCCTAGCAGGCGGGGCGTTAGTGACAGACGCAAAAGGATCAATGGATTTTATTCCGGCCTGACCGAGAACCGACAGCTGATTAGCCATATGCTGTGACAGAGCATGGGAACATTTTCACTGAGAGGATGGAAGGTAGCCACTGACAACGGTGAAACCCTACATGAGCTTGCCATGGAAAGGAGTAAGAAGGATTGGATGAAGACAGTAGGAAAGCAGAGAGACGGAAGGGAAGGCATCTTCATACGCTTATCTGAAGCTCTCACCAATGATATACATAAGTATCTCTATCTTTATCTTTATGCTTTATTCGTTTATCACTATACCCATTTGAGTCTGCCTGACTGAGATTTACAAGGTGACCATAGCTTGCTTCATACCAACAATCTCCGTGGGATCGACCCTTACTCATGTAAGGTATTACTTGGACGACCCAGTGCACTTGCTGGTTAGTTGTGCGAAGTTGTAGTGATCACAATTTCGTGCACCAATGCTCCTTTCTGTCACTTCCTTCTAACCACCCAAGAAGACTTTGACTCCTACCTCACCATGAATCAACAGCGCAGGGAGCGTTTCAATTTCATGGAATATGAACGCAGTTCTTACATTACCAAGTCATGTGTTGAATGGTGGGCTGCCTATTATGCTAGGTACACTCGTACCTTAGAGGACATTCAACAAACTACAATCTAAACCACCCCTGTTGCTGAGAGTTCTCTAAAAGGAAAGCTGAAACTGCTCGACCACCACCAGCAAAAAGCAGAAAAACTCCTACTAAAACTTTTCGAAAGGTAACTTTATAATTCCTCTTTCTATTTAAAATATATTTCAACTTTTGTCTTTTAAGTCATAGTTAACTCTGAATTTCTTGACAGTTGGTACTGCTTTCATCAACTGAAAGTTCTGAAGAAATCGGACCGACCAACAAAGACACTCCTACTGTCTCTTCCCAATCGGAAGATATAGCCAATTCTGATTCTGGACCCCAACTGATCCGCAGACTCAGGTAATACGATCGTGACTACAAATTTTGTTTATTTAAACATAAAATTTAAACTCATAAATGTGTTTCTTTTACTCTAGCCTTCCCATGTCACTCACTCAGTCACTTCTGTTGAAGAGCCTAACCCATTAATTTTGCCACAACAACACGATCAAGAACGGTCAACATCCCATGACTCGATTCAATTTTCGGGACCCAGAGTAATTCTAGCCACTTTTCCACCTTCTTCTCATACAACACAAATAGTATATCCAACAGCCAATCCTTTGTAGCACTCCCCAGCAGAAACCCAAAGAATTGAATTGACTTCTCTGGACAATTAGATTATTCTTTTTGAAAAGAATTTAATAGTTTCTGATTCTGATTCTGCTTCCAAAGCTGTTGACACTACCAACTCAGACTCCTCCAAATCTAAGGTCTCAGAAACTCCACCAGAATTGCAACCAATACCTTTAGAATTGGCACAACTTCAAACTCCTCCAAGACCAAAACCAAGCACGTCAATCATCCCCACCACTCCATCAAGTGCTACCTTGGATGACTTGACTTCTATTTTGGATAACATCATCCAAGGGACCAAAGTACCAATACCTGTTCTAGTCATCTCAAGTCCAGTTTCTACAAGACCTCCAATCGAATTGGATCCTGATATTCGGGAATAACTTCGATCGCTCATCAAGCTCTTGGATCATCCTCCTGCCGCGTGGGTTAATGACCCAATCCTTAATCAACTTTTGACCTCTCTATTAAACTCCTCTTTTAAAATCCCAACCAACATTCCCTATTCTGATTTAATTCAAGAATTTAAACAACTCATTGAAGAAAGTGTCACATTCTATTTTCAATTTCAAGAAATTGAAAATCAAGAAGCCACAGCTGTATCCAAAATTGAGAACTTCCAAGAAACTGCTCAACCAATAAAAGCTGCTCGTGACGAATTTAATTTAAAGATTGCTCGTGCTATTTCTGTCCAAGTCTTTCATGATCAAGAAGAAGCACGGCTCGAAGCGGAATTGGCTTTGATTCAAGAATAACTCGCTACTCTCTGCCAAAATTGGTCCACTTTGGCTAAATCTTTGGTTGCAACTCAGCAAGAACAACATCTCCTTATCCAACAGCTTGTCTCAATCGACACTGAGCGAGAAAAAGTCGAACAACAGCTTGAGGAGATCTAGATTGATAAATCTAAACAAACTGGGATGCTCACAACTTTGGAAAGCCAAAGAACAAAACTGCGTTCTGTTCTGGCTAAATTACTGGCGCCTTAAACTTTTCCTTTTATTTTGTAATGACTTTTGTCTCTTTTAAACTTTATGCATGTTGGATTTCCTATGTTTGCCAACAATGAAAAAGTTTTAAATATTTTCCATTAATTGAGCTAATCACCTTTCATGACTCGATATCTTTAATTTGATAAGCATTTCCAGAATATGTCCCTATCACTTGAAAAGGACCTTCCCAATTATGGGACCACTTACCAAGAAATCTTTATTTCTTTTCCATTGATAAAATAACTTTTAAAACCAATTCGCCTGTTTGAAAATATTTTCTAGAAATTTGATGATTATAACTTCGAGCAATACTTTCCTTCTGTCGAATTATATTCTCTAATGCCAAGATTCGTTCTGAATCTAATTCATTTAATTCATCAAACATTGCATTCCAATAATCATCGACTGGCAAATCGTTTTGTTTCGATACCCTCAAAGTATTCAAATTAATTTCCAATGGTAATACTGCATCATGGCCATATACCAATTTATAAGGTGAGGTTCATGTCGAACTTCTTGGTAAATTTTGATAAGCCCATAATACTTGACTTAAAGTTTCGTGCCATGTTCGAGGCCTATTTCCAATATGCTTTTTAATTAAACCTATCAATATCTTATTTGCTGCTTCAACTTGGCCGTTAGCTTGTGCGTAATAAGGAGTCGAAGTGACCATACTAATATTCATCGAAGCTGCAAAGTTTTCAATTCTTTGACTAGTAAACATAGTTCTTTGGTCAGTACTTAATGTCTGAGGAATTCCAAATCGATGGATAATATTTTCCTCAATAAAATCAATTATCTCAGTTTGCCCGGCTTCTACTAATGGAATAGCCTCAACCCACTTCGTAAAATAATCAATAGCCACTAAGATAAACTTATGTTGTCTTGATGAAGGAGGATGAATCAAGCCAATTAGATCCAAAGCACAACCTCTAAATGGCCATGGCTTTATTATCGAATGTAACTCAGTTGCCGGAATTTATTGTATCGAACCATGTTTTTGACATTCCTGACATGCTTTTGCATAATCAATACAATCATTTATCATAGACGGCCAATATACATGATTTCGATATAACACCCATCTCATCTTCCTTCCTGCTTGATGAGCACCACAAATTTCATTATGAACCTCACCCAGAGCAACATTCTGATCTTCTCGACCCAAACATCTTGACAAACTTCCATCAATCCCTTTTTTATATAACTCATTTGCCAATAAAACAAAATTCATTGCTCTCAATTTAATTTTTCTATCAACTGTAGTATTGGGATCTTTCAAATACTGAGCAATAAGCTTTCTCCAATCAGAATCCTCCCATTCATCCATACACAACACTTCTCTTTCACTTGCAAGTACTAAAATTTGATGGATACTAGAGAATTTTCTAATAATTTCTAAGTTGATCATCCGTCTCCAGTAGCCCATATTCAAGTGGAATTAGAAAGCTAAGGGATATGAATTTTACCCACTTGAATGTTGTGAAGGATGATGGCAACTTAGGGGGAGGGGTTTCTAATGAACTTGCAAACTCCACTCCTTTGTGTTCTTCTTTGACAACTACCACCTCCTTGCAAGTTTTTTCAATATCAACCTCTTCCTCTTGGTAGCTTTCTTCCAATTCAATCTCTTCTTTATTGCTCACCAAGGGCATGGGAGGTTGTGCTTCTTCTTCCTTAGTCTCCATCTCTTGATCAACCTCTTCCAAGTCTTCAACCATGATATGCCTTGGAGGTTGTACACCCTCCTCAACATTAATTTCAAGCATCTTGGAAGGAGGCTTTATGAATGGACTTTCCAATGGAGGTTCAACATCTCCTAAGTCTTCAACCACTTCTTCTTCTTCAATAGTTTCGGCTTCCTCCACTTGTTCCAGTACAAATTCATGCTCCTTACTATCCACCAAAGTTTCTAATGTCTCCTTCATGCTACGTTCTTCATTAGATTGTCAACATGAAGCCATGGGAGTTCCTTGAGTGTCCGAACATCGGGAAGCTAATTGATTTATCGCTTGATTCAATTGATGAAGGGTTGCGTGAAATTGATCTACTGTTTCCTGGAAATGATCCCTTGACTCTTGTTCCTCCTTGATGAATACCTTTCCATGACAACTCCCTTCAATTACTCCTTCATCTTCAAGGGTCTCTCCTACCTTCACCTTTAGTGCCTCCTCTAGCTCCTTATGAAGTATGGATTTGCGAAGATGATCCTCTCTCTCTCTTGTTCCATATCAATAGCATTATTGGGATCATCTTGCTCTTGGATTGATGGATGTGGGTACTCTTCCATGGATGGTGGTGATGGGATGGGTGGATCATTATGTGGTTGAAAAGGAAGTGCACTAGAGCTTGAGGGTTGATTGTTAAAGGTATTTGGTGGTCCGAATCGGGTGGCGAGAGCTTGTATAGTAGAGTTTAGATCGGTAAATGCTTTCTCCATGGATGTTTGGGGTGGATAGGAGGGTTCATTTGTTGGGAGAAGGGGTTCATGGTAGGAAGGTGGTTCATCTTGATAATGATAAGGAGATGGTGTATATTGAGGTGGTGGTTCTGTGTATGGTTCATTTGGCTCATAAGGTGGTTGGTATGGTGGATACGGATTAGGGTCATATAGAGGTGAATGGTGGACAGGGACTTGTGAGTGTGGTGGTTCAAAGCTATATTGAGGAGGTGGTTCATTGGCATATGATGGGCTTGTTGGTAACTACAAGGGGGTCCACCATACCTATCATCTTGGTATGCATTATAGAATGGTCTTCGTCCATGATATCTTGGAAGGTGTTGTCGCCTAAAGGGTTGATCAGATCCTCTTGGCTTCGTCCATCTTTGATTGCTTTGACCTTGATGTATATTCCTATTATAGCTTCCTCTTCCTGCAACATAGTTGTAACCAGACTCATAGCCAAAGGGGTAAGAGTTCATAGTAGTAGAAGAAAATAAAAACAAAAACTAACAAAAAGAAAATATTTTAAAAAAGATATGATTTTTGAAAAAAAAAGATAAGATAAGATTTTGAAAAAGATGATTTTTTTTTTGAAAAAGATTTGAATTTTGAAAAATAAGATAAGATAAGATAAAAATTTTAAAATCTAATTTTTTTTTGAAAAATATTTACAATAACCAATAATAAGGCACATGTTTGCAATTCCCCGGCAACGGCGCCATTTTGACGTTAGGATTTTTGCTAGTAAAGAATTTATAAAAATATAGTCGCGTTGTGAGTACAGATTCTAAACCAACAGAAAATCCCTTCGTACAAACGTTTTGGTTGTCACAAGTAACAAAACCCAATAAATTTATAAACCGAAGTATTCAAACCTCGGGTCGTCTTCTCAAGGAATTGCAGGGAAGTATGATTTATTATTGGTTATGGAAAAATAGTGTTTGGGTTTGAAAAAGATTTTTAGCAAGAGAAATAGATTGCAAGAATTAATAAATTAATAACTAGTAAAACTCTTGGCAAGGTATGAAAACCGGAAGTCCTATCCCAGTTGTCCTTATCAATTGTGATGAGAATTAGATTTTTCTCCCCCTTAGTTAACCTTTACTAAAGCAAAGGAAAGTCAAGTGGACTAATTAGTTTGATCCTCAAGTCCTAGTCAATCCCTGTGGGAAGACTAGCTTTAGAGCGATCTAGATCAATTAGAATCTGCCAATTTCAATCACTGCTGAGTTTGACAACTCAAGAGTTACCAATTAATCAACCAAAGCCAAAAGGGAACAAAATCTATCTTGAATGAAAATAATTTGGATAGAGACCAAGCATCAATAACATAAATTAGAGAAAACAATCATAAGTCTGAAATACCTCAAATAATATTAATTAAGAAAATCATAACATGAATGTCATTAAGCCAAATTGGCAACATATATAATTAAAAATAAGATAAGTCAAAATAAAGGAATATTAAACCTGGAGCTCAGACGAATTGTAAGTTGAAATAATAATAGATCCTAAATCCTTTAAGAGGAATCTGACGTTAGGATTTTTGCCAGTAAAGAATTTCATAAAACAGTCGCGTTGTAGATATAGTCTCTAAACCGACAGAAATCCCTTCGTACAAACGTTTTGGTTGTCACAAGTAACAAACCCCTTTAAAATTGATAACTGAGTATTTAAACCTCGGGTCGTCTTCTCAAGGAATTGCAGGGAGATATGTTCTTATTATTGGTTATGAGTTGTAAATTGGGGTTTAGGAGGTAAGGAGGGAATATGTTGAATGACAAGTAAAATAAAATAAAATAATAACAATAGAATCTCTTGGCAAGGTATAAGAAATTGGAAGTCCAGACCAAATCATCCTTATCAATGATAATAAAAATTGAATCTTAATTTCACTTAGTTAACCCTTACTTAAAGCAGAGGAAGGTCAAGTGACTAATTAGTTTGATCTTCAAATCCGAGTTAATTCCTAAGAAAAGATTGGGATTATTGAAGTTCAATTCAATTAGAGGAGATAACAATTATCAATTATGCTGTTGAGTTGGATAACTTCCTGAGTTACTGATTTCTTAACCAAGACCAAAAGGGGAAAAAGTAAATCTACTGGAATACCTCAAATAATATTAAATAAAATATGCAAATCTTAACATGAAAAGTTCATAAGCCAATTGGGTAACATAAATCAGATACAAGTAAAAGCATTAGAGTATTCCAAATGGAAGAGAGATATAAAGTAAAAGGAATATTAAACCTGGGATCGAGAGTCACTCTTAAAAACTACGAGAATTCCTAAATCCTAATCCTAAGAGAGAGAGAGACTCTCTCTCTCTAAAACTACATCTAAAACATATTTCTGGGTTGAAAACTGGGTCAAAAGCAGCCCAGAAGTCACTCCCAGCGCTTTCTAGTCCGTACAGATCGCAGAAGAGTGACGCGGCCGCGCGGGTTTCATTCCTACCAGGTCACCGTCCGTGTGACCCACGCGTTCGCGTCACCTGGCGTCGGGGCAGTGATGAGCGGATATTTTATACGCTTTTTGGGGGTAATTTCATGTAGATTTTAGCATGTTTTAATTAGTTTTTAGTAGAATATTATTAGTTTTTAGGCAAAAATCATATTTCTGGACTTTACTATGAGTTTGTGTGTTTTTCTGTGATTTCAGGTATTTTCTGTCTGAAATTGAGGAAGCTGAGCAAAAATCTGAGTTAGGCTGAAAAAGGACTGCTGATGCTGCTGGATTCTGACCTCCCTGCACTCGAAATGGATTTTCTGGAGCTACAGGAGTCCAATTGGTGCGCTCTCAACGGCGTTGGAAAGTAGACATCCAGGGCTTTCCAGCAATATATAATAGTCTATACTTTGCGCGAAGATAGACGATGTAAACTGGCGTTCAACGTCAGTATCATGTTGCTGTCTGGCGTCCAGCGCCAGAAACAGGTTACAAGCTGGAGTTCAACGTCAGAAACAGGTTACAACCTGGCGTTGAACGCCCAAAACAGCCCCAGGCACGTGAGAGCTTAAGTCTCAGCCCTAGCACACACCAAGTGGGCCCCAGAAGTGGATTTCTGCACTATCTATCATAGTTTACTCATTTTCTGTAAACCTAGGTTACTAGTTTACTATTTAAACAACTTTTAGAGATTTACTTTGCACCTCATGACATTTTAGATCTGAAATTTGTACCTTTTGGCAGCATGAGTCTCTAAACTCCATTGTTGGGGGTGAGGAGCTCTGCAGCGTCTCGATGAATTAATACAATTACCTTTGTTTTCCATTTAAACACGCTTGTTCCTATCTAAGATGTTCATTCGCGCTTAAACATGAAGAAGGTGATGATCCGTGACACTCATCACCTTCCTCAGATCCATGAACGTGTGTCTGACAACCACCTCCATTCTACATCAGACTGAATGAGCTTCTCTTAGATTCCTTAATCAGAATCTTCGTGGTATAAGCTAGAATTGATGGCGGCCACTCTTGAGGATCCGGAAAGTCTAAACCTTGTCTGTGGTATTCTGAGTAGGATTCAAGGATTGAATGGCTGTGACGAGCTTCAAACTTACGATTGCTGGGCGTGATGACAAACGCAAAAGGATCAATGGATCCTATTCCAACATGATCGAGAACCAACAGCTGATTAGCCGTGCTGTGACAGAGCATCTGGACCATTTTCACTGAGAGGATGGGAGGTAGCCACTGACAATGGTGACACCCTACATACAGCTTGCCATGGAAGGAGCCTTGCGTGTGGAAAAGGATTTCAAGGAAGAGTTGAAGTCAGAGGACAAAGCATCTCCAAAACCCCAACATATTCTTCATTAATAAAGTAACAATTACTTATTCCAAACACTTTTACTTCTTACAATTAAATCCAAATAATCTTATTGGCATCCTAACTAAGATTAATAAAATAAACATAGCTTGCTTTAAACCAGTAATCTCCGTGGGATCGACCCTTACTCACGTAAGGTATTACTTGGATGACCCAGTGCACTTGCTGGTTAAGTTGAACGGAGTTATGGAAAGAAAGTGCTGAGTTAGTTTTTTTATGCACATGCCAAAGAGCCATTATTGCTGATCACAATTTCGTCCACCAAGTTTTTGGTGCCGTTGCCGGGGATTATTCGAGTTTGAACAACTAAAGGTTTATTTTGTTGCTTAGATTAGGAAGAATTTATCTTTTTTTTCACTAGAATTGCATTCTTTATTATCCCTTTTTAAAAATTTTTCAAAAATATTATTTTTCTTTATCATTTTTTAATTTTTTTCGTGAGTTTAGTGTCTTGTTCTAAGTTTGGTGTCAATTGCATATTTGATATTTTTCTTTAAAATTTTCGAACTTGTGTTCTTTGTTCTTCATTGATCTTCAAGTTGTTCTTGTTTATTTTTCTTGTTTGATCTTAAGTTTTTCTTGTTTTGTGTCTTTCCTTGTTTTTCTTGTGCTTTTCAAAACATTAACTTTCAAAAATTATACTTTTATCCATAAAAATAATACATCTTTAAAATACGTTACATTTTTAGCTCAGTTGGTTATAGCGTTGGTTTATGTTCTTGGCAATTGGGCACCTTCTTTTTAAAATCCTTTTTCAAAAATAATTTTTCTTGATTTAATCTTGTGCCAAACTCTAAGTTTGGTGTTTTCTTGTTAATTTTAATATAATTTTCGAAAATTTATCTTGGTTTTCTAAAAATTTTAAGTTTGGTGTTCTTTCTTTTGTTCTTGGTGTTCTTGTGAATCTTCAAGGTGTTCTTGAGTTTTTCTTGTGTCTTGATCTTAAAATTTTTAAGTTTGGTGTTCCTTGGTGTTTTCCCTCCAAAAATTTTCGAAAATAAGGAGCATTAGATCTAAAAATTTTAAGTCTTGTGTCTTTTATGTGTTTTTCTCTTTCATCATAAAATTCAAAATTTAAAAAAAATATCTTTTCTAATTAATTTTAAACTATAATTTCGAAATTTTTATATAAAAATTTCAGATTTCAATTTCAAAATTTTTCGAAAATCTTCACAAAATATTTTCAATTTTTTTTTTATTTTTTTTCACTTTTATTTATTCCATTTTTATTTTATTTTTATAAAATAAATAATATCAACATACATATCATCTCCCTTGTTCCATCATGGAATTAAGTGGAAATGAACAGTCCAGGAGGACTCTGGGGTCATATGCTAACCCCACTACTGCTTCATATGGGAGTAGTATCTGTATACCCTCTATTGGAGTTAGTAGCTTTGAGTTGAATCCTCAGCTCATTATCATGGTGCAGCAAAGCTGTCAGTATTCCGGTCTTCTACACGAAGAACCTACAGAGTTTCTGGCACAATTTTTGCAAATTGCTGACACAGTACATGATAAGAAAGTAGATCAGGATGTCTACAGACTATTACTGTTTCCATTTGCTGTAAAAGATCAAGCTAAGAGGTGGTTAAATAACCAGCCTAAGAACAGCATAAAAACATGGAAACAGCTGTCAGAAAAATTCCTGAATCATTATTTTCCTCCCAAAACGGATGACACAGCTAAGGCTGAGCATCCAAGGCTTCAAACAAGGAGATAATGAATCCCTTTATGATGCCTGGGAGAGATACAGAGAGATGTTGAGAAAATACCCCTCTGAAATGTTTTTAGAGTGGGTGCAATTAGACATCTTCTACTATGGGCTTATAGAAAGAGCTCAGATTTCTCTAGACCACTCAGCTGGTGGATCTATACATATGAGAAAAACAATTGAAGAAGCTCAAGAGCTTATTGATACAGTTGCCAGAAATCAGCATATGTACCTAAACAGTGAATCCTCCATGAAAGAAGAAGCTAAAACAGTAACTGCTGAACTCAATCCGGTAGATCAAGCTAATGAATTCAATTAGCAGCTGGACTTTCTAACCCAGCAGCTAGCCGAATTCAAGGAAATACTCCAGGAAACAAGAATGGCTAACAGGAATATAGAGGTACAGTTAAAGCAAACAGAAAAGCAACTATCAAAACAAATAACAGAAGAATGCCAAGCAGTTCAATTAAGAAGTGGGAAAACATTAAATACCTCACTTCAAAGCAGCAGGAAGCCAAGAAATGAACAAATGGCTACGCAAAATCCCTCTAAGGACAATCAGAGCCCAGAGAGGAATAATGCTGGCGTTGAACGCCCAGCCCATGCTCATTCCTGGCGTTCAACGCTAGAAACAAGCATGAATCCGGCGTTGAACGCCCAAAGGGAGCCTAGTTCTGGCGTTCAGACGCCAGTAACAAATAAGGAGGTGGCGTCTAACGCCACTCCAACTTCCACCCCTGGCATTCAAATGCCAGTGGGGGATCAGTCACATACAAGTACTGATAACAACCCTTCTAAAAAGGCTTCCCAACCCACTTCTGTAGGTAATAAACCTGCAGCAACTAAGGTTGAGGAATATAAAGCCAAAATGCCTTATCCTCAAAAACTCCGCCAAGCGGAACAGGATAAGCAATTTGCCGCTTTGCAGACTATCTCAGGACTCTTGAAATAAAGATTCCGTTTGCAGAAGCACTTGAGCAAATACCCTCTTATGCTAAGTTCATGAAAGAGATCTTAAGTCATAAGAAGGATTGGAGAGAAACTGAAAAAGTTTACCTCACTGATGAATGCAGTGCAGTCATTCTGAAAAGCTTACCTGAGAAGCTTAAAGACCCCGGGAGCTTTATGATACCATGCACATTAGAGGGTAATTGTACCAAGCAAGCTCTATGTGATCTTGGGGCAAGTATCAACCTAATACCTGCATCTATTATCATAAAGCTCAGTTTGACTGAAGAAGTCAAACCAACCCGGATATGTCTTCAACTTACTGATGGCTCCATTAAATACCCATCAGGCGTGATTGAAGACATGATCATCAAGGTTGGGCCATTTGCCTTTCCTACTGACTTTGTGGTGCTGGAAATGGAGGAGCACAAGAGTGCAACTCTCATTCTAGGAAGACCTTTCCTAGCAACTGGCCGAACCCTCATTGACGTCCAAAAAGGGGAAGTAACCTTGAGAGTCAATGAGGAGGAGTTCAAGTTGAATGTTGTCAAAGCCATGCAACATCCAGACACCCCAAATGACTGCATGAGTGTTGATATTATTGACTCTCTGGTAAGAGAAATCAATATGGCTGAGAGTTTCGAATCAGAGCTAGAGGACATCTTTAAAGATGTTCAGCCTGATCTGGAGGAATCAGAGAGAATAGTAGAACCTCTGAAAATCCCTCGGGAAGAGGAGAAACCTCCTAAACCCGAGCTCAAACCATTACCACCATCCCTAAAATATGCATTCCTGGGAGAAGGTGACACCTTTCCTGTAATCATAAGCTCTACCTTACAGCCACAGGAAGAAGAAGCACTAATTCAAGTGCTAAGGACACACAAGACAGCTCTTGGGTGGTCCATCAGTGATCTCAAGGGCATTAGCCCAGCCAGATGCATGCACAAGATCTTACTGGAGGGTAACGCCAAGCCAGTGGTTCAACCACAAAGGCAGCTGAATCCAGCCATGAAGGAGGTGGTGCAGAAAGAGGTCACTAAGTTACTAGAGGCTGGGATTATTTATCCTATTTCTGATAGCCCCTGGGTAAGCCCTGTCCAAGTCGTCCCTAAGAAAGGTGGCATGACAGTGGTTCATAATGAAAAAAATAAACTGGTTCCTACAAGAACAGTTACTGGGTGGCGTATGTGTATTGATTATAGAAGGCTCAATACAGCTACCAGAAAAGATCATTTTCCTTTACCATTCATAGACCAGATGCTAGAAAGACTGTCAGGTCATGAATACTACTGCTTCCTAGATGGATATTCAGGTTATAATCAAATTGCAGTAGATCCAAAAGATCAAGAGAAAACAGCATTCACATGTCCATCTGGAGTATTTGCATACAGAAGGATGCCATTTGGCCTGTGCAATGCACCTGCAACCTTTCAGAGATGCATGCTCTCAATTTTCTCTGATATGGTGGAAAATTTTCTGGAAGTCTTCATGGATGACTTTTCAGTATTTGGAGACTCATTCAGCTCCTGTATTGACCATCTAGCACTTGTTCTAAAGAGATGCCAAGAGACTAACCTGGTTTTAAACTGGGAAAAATGTCACTTTATGGTGACTGAAGGAATTGTCCTTGGGCACAAAATCTCAAACAAGGGAATAGAGGTGGATCAAGCTAAGGTAGAGGTAATTGAAAAATTACCACCACCTGCCAATGTTAAGGCAATCAGAAGCTTTCTGGGGCATGCAGGATTCTATAGGAGGTTTATAAAGGATTTTTCAAAAATCGCCAAACCTCTGAGCAACCTGCTAGCTGCTGACATGCCATTTGTCTTTGACAAGGAGTATCTGCAGGCATTTGAGACTCTGAAAGATAAATTGGCCACAGCACGAATCATCTCTGCACCAAACTGGACATTGCCATTTGAACTAATGTGTGATGCCAGTGACCATGCCATTGGCACAGTGTTGGGACAAAGGCATGACAAGCTTCTGCACGTCATTTACTATGCCAGCCGTGTTCTAAATGACGCACAGAAGAATTACACAACCACAGAAAAAGAGCTACTTACAGTGGTTTACGCCATTGACAAATTCAGACCCTATTTAGTAGGATCAAAAGTGATTGTGTACACTGATCATGCTGCTCTTAAATATCTACTCACAAAGCAGGATTCAAAACCCAGACTTATAAGATGGGTGTTGCTTCTGCAAGAGTTTGATATAGAAATAAGAGACAGAAAAGGGACAGAGAATCAGGTAGCCGATCACCTGTCCCGAATAGAACCAGTAGAAGGGGCGTCCCTCCCTCTTACTGAGATCTCTGAAACCTTTCCGGATGAGCAACTCTTTGCCATCCAGGAAGTGCCATGGTTTGCAGATATTGCAAACTACAAGGCAGTGAGGTTCATACCCAAAGAGTACAGTAGGCAGCAATCAAAGAAATTGATCACAGATGCAAAGTACTATCTTTGGGATGAACCATATCTCTTCAAGAGATGTGCAGACGGAGTAATCCGTAGATGTGTGCCTAAGGAAGAAGCGCAGAAGATCCTATGGCACTGCCATGGATCACAGTATGGAGGACATTTTGGAAGTGAGCGAACAGCCACAAGAGTCCTCCAATGTGGCTTCTACTGGCCTACTCTCTATAAAGATTCCCGAGTGTTTGTACTTAATTGTGACAGTTGCCAAAGATCTGGCAATCTGCCTTACAGTTATGCCATGCCTCAACAAGGGATCTTGGAGATTGAGTTATTTGATGTATGGGGTATTGACTTCATGGGACCTTTCCCACCATCATACTCAAACACTTATATTCTGATGGCAGTGGATTATGTATCCAAATAGGTGGAGGCTATTGCAACACCCACTAATGACACTAAAACAGTGTTAAAATTCCTCCAGAAACACATCTTCAGCAGATTTGGTACCCCTAGAGTATTAATCAGTGATGGGGCACTCATTTCTGCAATAAACAGCTTTACTCTGCTTTGGTTCGTTATGGAGTTAGCCACAGGGTAGCTACTCCATATCACCCACAGACTAATGGGCAAGCTGAAGTCTCAAATAGAGAACTCAAAAGAATCCTGGAACGGACTGTAATTAACCGTAGAAGGAATTGAGCAAGAAGCTTGGATGATGCTCTGTGGGCATACAGAACAGCATTCAAGACCCCTATAGGGACTTTTCCATACCAGCTTGTGTATGGAAAGGCATCTCACTTGCCAGTGGAACTGGAACACAAGGCCTACTGGGCAACCAGATTCCTAAACCTTGATGCCAAGTTAGCTGGAGAAAAACGATTGCTCCAGTTAAATAAGCTAGAGGAATTTAGACTCAATGCTTTCGAGAATGCAAAAATTTACAAAGAGAAAGCGAAAAGATGGCATGATAAGAAATTGTCATCCAGAGTCTTTGAGCCGGGGCAGAAAGTTCTGCTATTTAATTCTAGGCTCAAATTATTCCCCGGGAAATTAAAATTCCGGTGGAGAGGTCCATATGTGATTACAAGTGTATCACCATATGGATACGTAGAGCTTCAGGATAACGAATCTAACAAAAAGTTCATTGTTAATGGACAGAGAGTTAAACATTATCTTGAAAGCAATTTTGAGCAAGAATGCTCAAAACTGAGACTTGATTAAAAGCTCAGTAATAGTCCAGCTAACGACATTAAAGAAGCACTTGCTGGGAGGCAACCCAGCCATTCACAAAATTTAATTTTATTTGTTTTTGCTAATTAATTGATTTTTACAGATATATGTCAGAGTATCTTCAAAAGGTAAAATAGCAATTGATTGAATTCATAGAGTTGCAGGGAAATTTGGAAGCTCACTGGCATGAAAAAGCCAGTAAGAAACGTTTTGGGCGTTGAACGCCCAAAAGAAGCACCCACTGGGCGTTCAACGCCAGTAAAGGTAGCCATCTGGGCGTTAAACGCCAGAAAAGAGCACCTTCTGGGCGTTGAACGCCAGAAAGAAGCACCTTCTGGGCGTTTAACGCCAGATTGATAGCGTCCTGGGCATTCAGAAAAACGCCCAGTGACAAAGGACTTCCTGGCATTCAACGCCAGAAAGAAGCAACAGCTGGGCGTTGAACGCCCAGGAGAAGCAGCAATTGGGCGTTAAACGCCCAAAACAAGCAGCATTTGGGCGTTTAACGCCAGAATGGTGGGGAGGAGGTAAAATTCGTTTTTCTTCACAAATTTTCTAATTTTTATGTTTCAATTCATAATTTCTTGCATAAACATGTTTTAAAATATCATCCTTCAATTCCAAAAAATTTTAATCCTAATTTCTAAAAACACTAATTTCTAAAATCCCTTTTTCAAAAATGTCAAATGTATCTTAATTCATAAACACAAATCTTTTTCCAATCCAAATCTTTTTCAAATCTTTTTCAACTCATTATATCTTTTGGATTTCGAAATTGCCTCTCCCTCTATTCCTCTCCTTTCCTTTCTTTTGCTTGAGGACAAGAAAACCTCTAAGTTTGGTGTGATTTGCCATGATCACTGAGCTAAAACTCATCAAGATCATGGCACCTAAGGGAACAGGAAGAGCAAGGATGTGAACTGAAGGAACTAAAGCGTCAGAAGCTATTCCTTGAAGGACCAAGCACCCCACAGACTTGGAATATCCACTTCCCAAAATACAGGTTGTTAAGTTCTAATTTTAAGCTTTAACTCTGTGATAGTATTATTATAGAAATTTACCTTAGAAGTTATATAGGAGTAGTAGTAATTAGCATGTCTATTTTGGTTTTATTTCCAATTAAGTTATAATTTATTTTTCTCATCATCATCAAACATGAATAAAATAGTAGATTTGTAGAATAAAGAGGCAATTTAATTTTTTCGAGTTCTTAATAAGGAAAATTCTAATTATTTATATGTGGTGGCAAGACTTTTTGTCTTCTGAATGAATGCTTGAACAGTGCATATTTTTTATATTGAATTTTATGAATGTTAAAATTGTTGGCTCTTGAAAGAATGATGAACAAGAGAAATGTTATTGATGATCTGAAAAATCATGAAATTGATTCTCGAAGCAAGAAAAAGCAGTAAAAAAAAAGAGAAAAAAGAGAGAAAGAAAAATTAAGCAGAAAAAGCCAATAGCCCTTAAAACCAAAAGGCAAGGGTAAAAAGATCCAAGGCTTTGAGCATTAATGGATAGGAGGGCCTAAGGAAGTAAATCCAGGCCTAAGTGGCTAAATCAAGCTGTCCCTAACCATGTGCTTGTGGCATGCAGGTCCAAGTAAAAAGCTTGAGACTGAGTGGTTAAAGTCGTGATCTAAAGCAAAAAGAGTGTGCTTAAGAGCTCTGGACACCTCTAACTGGGGACTTTAGCAAAGCTGAGTCACAATCTGAAAAGGTTCACCCAGTCATGTGTCTGTGGCATTTATGTATCCGGTGGTAATACTGGAAAACAAAGTGCTTAGGGCCACGGCCAAGACTCATAAAGTAACTGTGTTCAAGAATCAACATACTACACTAGGAGAATCAATAATACTATCTGAATTCTGAGTTCCTATGGATGCCAATCATTCTGAATTTCAAAGGATAAAGGGAGATGCCAAAACTGTTCAGAAACAAAAAGCTACTAGCCTCGCTCATCTAAATTAGAATCTGAGCTTCACTTAAAACTCGGAGATTTTATTACTCCTTAAATTCTTTTTATCTTATTTTATTCATCTAGTTGCTTGGGGACAAGCAACAGTTTAAGTTTGGTGTTGTGATGAGCGGATATTTTATACGCTTTTTGGGGGTAATTTCATGTAGATTTTAGCATGTTTTAATTAGTTTTTAGTAGAATATTATTAGTTTTTAGGCAAAAATCATATTTCTGGACTTTACTATGAGTTTGTGTGTTTTTCTGTGATTTCAGGTATTTTCTGGCTGAAATTGAGGGAGCTGAGCAAAAATCTGAGTTAGGCTGAAAAAGGACTGCTGATGCTACTGGATTCTGACCTCCCTGCACTCGAAATAGATTTTCTGGAGCTACAGGAGTCCAATTGGCGCACTCTCAATGGCGTTGGAAAGTAGACATCCAGGGCTTTCCAGCAATATATAATAATTCATACTTTGCGCGAAGATAGACGACATAAACTGGCGTTCAACGCCAGTATCATGCTGCTATCTGGCGTCCAGCGCCAGAAACAGGTTACAAGCTGGAGTTCAACGCCAGAAACAGGTTACAACCTGGCGTTGAACGCCCAAAACAGCCCCAGGCACGTGAGAGCTTAAGTCTCAGCCCCAGCACACACCAAGTGGGCCCCAGAAGTGGATTTCTGCACTATCTATCATAGTTTACTCATTTTCTGTAAACCTAGGTTACTAGTTTACTATTTAAACAACTTTTAGAGATTTACTTTGCACCTCATGACATTTTAGATTTGAAATTTGTACCTTTTGGCAGCATGAGTCTCTAAACTCCATTGTTGGGGGTGAGGAGCTCTGCAGCATCTCGATGAATTAATACAATTACATTTGTTTTCCATTTAAACACGCTTGTTCCTATCTAAGATGTTCATTCGTGCTTAAACATGAAGAAGGTGATGATCCGTGACACTCATCACCTTCCTCAGATCCATGAACGTGTGCCTGACAACCACCTCCGTTCTACATCAGACTGAATGAGCTTCTCTTAGATTCCTTAATCAGAAACTTCGTGGTATAAGCTAGAATTGATGGCGGCCACTCTTGAGGATCCGGAAAGTCTAAACCTTGTCTGTGGTATTCCGAGTAGGATTCAAGGATTGAATGGCTGTGACGAGCTTTAAACTCGCGATTGCTGGGCGTGATGACAAACGCAAAAGGATCAATGGATCCTATTCCAACATGATCGAGAACCAACAGCTGATTAGCCGTGCTGTGACAGAGCATCTGGACCATTTTCACTGAGAGGATGGAGGTAGCCACTGACAATGGTGACACCCTACATACAGCTTGCCATGGAAGGAGCCTTGCGTGTGGAAAAGGATTTCAAGGAAGAGTTGAAGTCAGAGGACAAAGCATCTCCAAAACCCCAACATATTCTTCATTAATAAAGTAACAATTACTTATTCCAAACACTTTTACTTCTTACAATTAAATCCAAATAACCTTATTGGCATCCTGACTAAGATTAATAAAATAAACATAGCTTGCTTCAAACCAATAATCTCCATGGGATCGACCCTTACTCACGTAAGGTATTACTTGGACGACTCAGTGCACTTGCTGGTTAAGTTGAACGGAGTTGTGGAAAGAAAGTGCTGAGTTAGTTTTTTTTATGCACATGCCAAAGAGCTATTATTGCTGATCACAATTTCTTCCACCAGGCAGCTATGGTAAATTATATATCAAATTGAAGCCCCGGGCGTTAGCTTTCCAACACAACTGGAACCGTGTCGTTTGGACCTCTGTAGCTAAAGTTATAGCCGTTTGAGTGCGAAGAGGTCAGGCTGGACAGCTTCGCAATTTCTCTAACTTCTTGCATTCCTTCCACTTTTGCATGCTTCCTTTCCATCCTCCAAGCCATTCCTGCCTTATAATATCTGAAAACACTTAACACACATATCAAGGCATCTAATGGTAATAAGAGAGGATTAATAATAAGTAAATATAAGATCAAAGAAGCATGTTTTCAATCATAGCACAAAATCAGGAAGGAAAATGTAAAACATGTGAATTGTATGAATAAGTGAGTAAAGAGTTGATAAAAACCACTCAATTGAGCATAAGATAAACCATAAAATAGTGGTTTATCAACCTCCCCACACTTAAACAATAGCATGTCTTCATGCTAAGCTCAAGAGAAACTATAAAGAGATGAAGAGGAATGGTGAAATGTATGAAATGCAACCTATGAATGCAACTACATGCTAAATGTTTCTACCTACTTGGTTAAGAGTAAATAAGTTCTCCAAGACAAAAATAATTCAAATCCCACTAATTCAAATCATATAAAATAAGGACAAGTAAACTTGTGAGAAGATAGCTCATAAAAGCAGGGAACATAGAATCAAGCATTGAACCCTCACTGGTAGTGTATATCACTCTAACTCTCAAGTGTCTAGGGTCAATCTCTCTATTCTTCTCTAGTCATGCTTTCTAAACTTTGTTCTTCATCTAACCAATCAACAAATATTTAATGTACCAATGCAAACATCATGAGGTCTTTTCAAGGTTGTAATGGGGCCAAGGTAAGGGTGAGGGTATATATATAAGGCTAAGTGAGCTAGTGAAGTGAATCCTTGAGTAGTCTAAGATCTCACCTAACATATACATACTCTATAAAAAATTTAAAATTATACTTAGCTTCCCATAATTTTTCCTACTTTTGTATTACATGCTCATGTATCAAATTTAATTTTGAATTTTGTCCCATGTGCATTGATCCTTTTTATTTTGCATTGGGGGTAATATTATATTTTTTTTCTTTTCCTTTTTTTTGTATCCCCTTATTTAATATATATATTTTTTTCAATGCACATGGTAATTTAATTATTTTGACTTCACATGAGCATGCTTCCCAAAAATTTTATTTTGAATTATTTCATTCTTTTCAACTTCCTACCCTTTGTTTTTATCATCCATGTTCCCAATAGGTTTCCCACACTTAAACAATTACACAACTTCTATCTTAAGCTAACCAAGGATTCAACTTGGGATTTTAAATTTGTTTTTCCACTTAAGGCTAGTGTTGTGATTTATAGAATAAGAGGGAATTAAAGGCTCAAGGGGGCTAAAAAGAGTGATGTAAAAGGTAGGCTAATTTTGGGATAAGTGAGCTAGAATCAAACAATGGCCTCAATCATATGCAAGCATGTAAATATATTAAATATTGGACATATAGAATGGAACAAAGCAAAGATTACAATCATCGTGAAGAAAACATACAAGAATAAAAATTTATGGTTAAATAATGTAACCATGTAAATAAGCTCAAAATCTCACAGGTTGTGTGTTCTTTAACTCAAAAATCATGTTCCAAATACAACTTCAAACAAATTTTTAACATAAAATTTTCAATTTAAATTAGTGAAAATTTTTC
This sequence comes from Arachis stenosperma, assembly GCF_014773155.1. Lineage (NCBI taxonomy): Eukaryota > Viridiplantae > Streptophyta > Magnoliopsida > Fabales > Fabaceae > Arachis > Arachis stenosperma. The sequence continues at coordinate 20,629,551 of NC_080379.1, forward strand.
AAAAATAGGGTCCTAAAAAGAAATTTATTACTTTAACAAAGTAGTAACTAAATGCATAAAATCAAACAAACATGCAATTAAACATGCATATGCAATAATGAACAAACAAAGAAAATAAAACAATGGTGTTGAGATAAGAGAGTACTAATCCATGGAGATCAGTATCGACCTCCCCACACTTAAAGATTGCACCGTCCTCGGTGCATGCTAAGATGTGTAAGTGGATGGGGGTTGTGGGTTCCTCAGCTGGGGCTCTTGTTGTTCCTCTCCTTGCCTGTGGTTTGGGAGTAGCTTTTTCCTTTCCTTTCTTGGTGGCCATCCTGAAAAAGGGAAGAGATCAAGTAAATTAAATTCAAAGAGATAACTATAGCAAGGAAGAGGACGGGAAAAGTGGTGATGGATGCACATTAGGATGTAATTGACATTAACACATGCTCTCGAGTACATGTGAAAAGCCATCAATGAAAAATAGCTAGTGCAGAAAATGACAAGTGAATGCAAGGTGTTTATTGGCATGCCGGAAAAGGACATGAGTAGCATAGACCAAGCATTATTTGTAACAAACCATCACATTTGTATTGACAATTAAATTCAATTAAAACAATAGTAAAGGAAATTTGTGAAAAGCAAGCATTGAATAGTAGAGTAAAGTAATGTAGAAAAGTGCATAATGCTATATGGGCTTTTTCACAAACACATAGCATGCATGGTAAATAAGGTATAGAAAGTATTAAATTGAACATGCAAGCACCCTTTAAAAAGTAATATATAATTGTCAAATAATTTTGCAGCAATCCACAATGACCCAAATAAAATTCCAACACCAATGAAAATAATGCAATGAATGAAAGTATGCAAATAAATTAAAATAAAATAAAAAGAAAAATAAGAAGAATTAGAAGGGAAATAAGGGAAGAAGAAAGGATGGAGGAAAAATTAGGATTAGGGAAGAAAAGAAAAGATATTTGGCAAATTAGGATAAGCTGTGCGGCGCAAGCGACGTGGACGCGTGGGGCACGCGTTCGCGCGATTGCGCTTTAAGTAAGGGGACGTGGTCGCGTCGGATACGCGGTCGCGTGACCCATGTGATGCTTCTGGCGCGAGTGCAGCCTCGCGCCTGCACAACTCTCTGTTCAAATTAATTTATTTGCCAAAATTGGGGTGACGCGATCGCGTGGGTGACACGATCGCGTGGATGGCCATTTTTGGAAAATGACGCGGCCGCGTGGGAGGGCTTGGGCTTCTAGCACGAGTCCAGCCCAATTCCAGCACAACTTTCGGCCATGCACCTTTTTGACGTCGAAAATCAGGGCACGCGGCCGCGTGGGTCACGCGGTCGCGTGGGAGGCCATTATGCCCATGTGACACGGACGCGTCAGTGACGCGATCGCGTGGGTCGATTTGTGCCACTGGCACGCCTCCAGCCACGCTCCAGCGTGACTCTCTGTTCGTTTTTTTTTTATTTTCTCCCCTTGCGACGCGGACGCGTCGTTGATTCGGTCGCGTCGTGTAGCAATTTTTTTTATGCAGTATGCAGAATGCAATGCTTAATGTGAATGCTATGCATGATTCCAGGTTCAATATAATAAAATAAAACTCAAAAACAAATAAAACTGAATAAAATTAAAATTGCAAAAGGAACAATCATACCATGGTGGGTTGTCTCCCACCTAGCACTTTTAGTTAAAGTCCTTAAGTTGGACAATTGGTGAGCTTCTTGTTATGGTGGTTTATGCTTGTACTGATCCAGGAATCCCCACCAATGTTTGTACTTCTAGTAGCCTCCGGGGTCCCAAACTAGGCGCAGAAAGCCTTCAAGTAAGTTAAAGCAAGTGACAAGGCCCCAAGAGTGGTGATTGATAGAATGGATTCCGGGGTCCCAGACCTTGCCTTTGCACCCGTCTTTGTGTAGATCATCATGATTCCATCCGGGTAGCAAGCAATCTGAATTCTCACTAGAGCTGCCAAACAACTTCCTAGACCCAGTCAGTTGAGCTCTAAACCAACCTTTGCGTTTGAATGTTGAGCACACAACCAAGTTGAACCTTGCAGGATAAATCTTATCACTGGCCATCTTTTTCTTACTCTTAATACCACAGAGAGCTCTAAGTTGACCATCCGTCTCCAGTAGCCCGTATTCAAGTGGAATTAGAAAGCTAGGGGATATGAATTTCACCCACTTGAATGTTGTGAAGGATGATGGCAACTTAGGGGGAGGTGTTTCTAATGAACGTGCAAGCTCCACTCCCTTGTGCTCTTCTTTGACATCTTCCACCTCTTGGCAATCTTCTTCAATATCAACCTCTTCCTCTTGGTGGATTTCTTCCAATTTAATCTCTTCTTCAGTGTTCACCAAGGGCAAGGGAGGTTGTGTTTCTTCTTCTGTAATCTCCATGTCAAGTCCAATGGGAGAGGATTCAAATGTAGATAAGAATTCATTAATGATTGAATCCATCTCTTGAACGTCTCCTTCAAAGTCTTCAACCATGATACGCTTTGGAGGTTGTACACCCTCCTCAACATCAACTGTAACGTCCCTAACGGAGTTATCCTCAGCTCTGGATTCCCATAGAGGTTCAGCATCTCCTAGATCTTCAACCAACTCTTCTTCTTGAACAATGACAGCTTCTTTTACTTGTTCTAGTACAAATTCATTTCCTGTCTTGTCCACTGGAGTTTCTGGTATCTCTTTCATGCTCCGCTCTTCATTAGACTGTCCACATGGAGTTGTGGCTGATCCTTGTATATTTGAGCGCCTAGAAACCCATTGAATTACTGCTTGCTCCAGTTGTCGAATGGTGGTTTGAAGATTATCTACTGTTTCCTTTAGGCGAACCTCTGCTTCTCGGGTTGCCGGACATGGACATGATACAAAATAGGGTGGTGGTGATTGGGAGTGATTGGGTTGGTACTGGGGTAAGGAAGGATCACATGGTGGCAAATGATGAAAAGAAGCTTGTGAGTGTGGTAGTTCGAGGTTATGCTGAAAGGGTGGCCTATATGCATGGGGTGGGGCTTGTTGGTAGTTACAAGGTTGTCCACCGTATCTTTCAGCTGGGTATGCATTGTAGAATGGTCTTTGTCCAGGATATCTCGGAGGGTGTTGTTGCCTAAAGGGTTGATTAGATCCTCTTGGCTCCATCCATCCTTGATTGGTCTGACCTTGATGCATATTCCTGCTGTGGTTTCTATTTCCTTCAACAAAGTTAGAACCAAACTCAAAGCGAGAGGGTGAGAATTCATACTAGATATCAGAAATAAGAGGGAAGAGCCGAAACAGATAAACAATTAAAATAAAAATATTTTGTTTTTGAAAAATATTTACAATAACCAATAATAAGGCACACGTTTGCAATTCCCCGGCAACGGCGCCATTTTGACGTTAGGATTTTTGCCAGTAAAGAATTTCATAAAACAGTCGCGTTGTAGATATATTCTCTAAACCGACAGAAATCCCTTCGTACAAACGTTTTGGTTGTCACAAGTAACAAACCCCTTTAAAATTGATAACCAAGTATTTAAACCTCAGGTCGTCTTCTCAAGGAATTGCAGGGAGGTATGTTCTTATTATTGGTTATGAGTTGTAAATTGGGGTTTAGGAGGTAAGGAGGGAATATGTTGAATGACAAGTAAAATAAAATAAAATAACAACAATAGAATCTATTGGCAAGGTATAAGAAATTGGAAGTCCAGACCAAATCATCCTTATCAATGATAATAAAAATTGAATCTTAATTTCACTTAGTTAACCCTTACTTAAAGCAGAGGAAGGTCAAGTGACTAATTAGTTTGATCTTCAAATCCGAGTTAATTCCTAAGAAAAGATTGGGATTATTGAAATTCAATTCAATTAGAGGAGATAACAATTATCAATTATGCTGTTGAGTTGGATAACTTCTTGAGTTACTGATTTCTTAACCAAGACCAAAAGGGGAAAAAGTAAATCTACTGGAATACCTCAAATAATATTAAATAAAATATGCAAATCTTAACATGAAAAGTTCATAAGCCAATTGGGCAACATAAATCAGATACAAGTAAAAGCATTAGAGTATTCCAAATGGAAGAGAGATATAAAGTAAAAGAAATATTAAACCTGGGATCAGGAGTCACTCTTAAAAACTAAGAGAAGTCCTAAATCCTAATCCTAAGAGAGTCTCTCTCTAAAACTACATCTAAAACATGAAAAGTGAATTATGAATGAATAATTATGAATGCATGTATTCTCCCACTTTATAGCCTCTAATCTGTGTGTTCTGGGTTGAAAACTGGGTCAAAAGCAGCCCAGAAGTCACTCCCAGCGCTTTCTAGTCCGTATAGATCGCAGAAGAGTGACGCGGCTGCGTTGTCCACGCGGCCGCGCGGGTTGCGTTCCTGCCAGGTCACGCGTCCGCGTGACCCACGCGTTCGCGTCATCTGGCATCGGGGCAGCTATGGCAAATTATATATCAAATCGAAGCCCCGGACGTTAGCTTTCCAACGCAACTGGAACCGCGTCGTTTGGACCTCTGTAGCTAAAGGTACAGCCGTTTGAGTGCGAAGAGGTCAGGTTGGACAGCTTAGCAATTTCTCCAACTTCTTGCATTCCTTCCACTTTTGCATGCTTCCTTTCCATCCTCCAAGCCATTCCTGCCTTATAATATCTGAAAACACTTAACACACATATCAAGGCATCTAATGGTAATAAGAGAGGATTAATAATAAGTAAATATAAGATCAAAGAAGCATGTTTTCAATCATAGCACAAAATCAGGAAGGAAAATGTAAATCATGCGAATTGTATGAATAAGTGAGTAAAGAGTTGATAAAAACCACTCAATTGAGCATAAGATAAACCATAAAATAGTGGTTTATCATAATCCTAATCCTAAATTCTAAGAGAGAGGACCTCTCTCTCTAAAAACTACATCTAAAACTATAAAAAATGTATTATGAATGAATGATGATGAATTGATGTATTCCCCCACTTCATAGCTTCTAATCTGTATTTTCTGGGCCGAAAACTGGGTCAAAAACAGCCCAGAAGTCACTCCTAGTGCTTTCTGGTCCGTACAGGTCACGGCAAAGTGACGCGAAGGCGTCGTCCACGCGTTTGCGTAGATTGAAGTTCACAGATACGGTCCACGCGTTCGTGTCACCTAACTTCGAGGCAAATATGAAAAATTATATATCGTTGTGAAGCTCCGGATGTTAGCTTTCCAACGCAACTAGAACCGCGTCATTTGGACCTCTGTAGCTCAAGTTATGACCATTTGAGTGCGAAGAGGTCAGGTTGGACAGCTTAGTAGTTTCTTCAACTTCTTGTATTCCTTCCACTTGTGCATGCTTCCTTTGCATCCTCTGAGCCATTCATGCCCTGTAATCCCTGAAATCACTTAACACACATATCAAGGCATCGAATGATAACAAGAGAGGATTTAAATAAGAGAAAATAAAAGGCAAAGAAGCATGTTTTTAATCATAGCACAAAATCAGGAAGGAGAATGTAAAACCATGCAAATCATATGAATAAGTGGGCAAAGGCTTGATAAAAACCACTCAATTGAGCACAAGATAAATCATAAAATAGTGGTTTATCACTACTACCCAGGCGCAAAGTCTCTGACCTGGAGCAAGTGGGACGAACCACAACCCTTGCTACTACCCAGGTCTCTCAAGTATATATTCATTCAGTCCCAGCCATGGATCAACATCCATCTCAGCCATCCGGCTTAAATTCAAAATTCATAGTCAGCCATACAGCCCATAACTCATTCGGTAATCAACCCTAAATCAATATCATACACAGCCATTCCGACTCACGGTTCAATCCAGAACCAGCCAATATTCATAATCATACACAGCCATTCCGGCCCATAACAAAACAGCACTTCCACCATTCAACATCATCAAATTCATAAAACTGGCATTTAAGCCATAAATCACTTTTCTCAAGCCATTTCACTTTGAAATCAAATTTCAACTCTTTTCAGCCTTGGCTTTAAAGATCTCATTTCTCAAATCATCTCAGGCTCATAAGCCAAATTTACTCAAAGTGAGTTCCCTTTTTAAAACAAAGCCACTCTCGGCATTCTCTTTCCAAAACTTCCAAAACCATGGCAAGTTAAGGATTTATTTCAAAGTATTCAAAATCACCCATCCAACAATGGGATTTTATAACAAAAATTTCTCGGCAGAGTCCCAAGTCTTTAGGGAAGGTCAACCTATATCAATTCCTTAAAAATTCATTGAAACTCTTAAAATCATAGATTCTCGGTTCGAGTAAATAAAACTGAATTTATTATGAAACCGACCATACAAAATCACAAGCTTCAACCCGGTCCAAAAATCAACTCATTTGAAATGGAACTGGTTCATTTGAATCAAACCACTTTCAGGTTTCTTTTTGGAACCCATTTTTCTAACTCTTCCAAAATGCCTCAAACTTAATTACTCAATCAAAAGTCTATATTTCTTTAAAAATCACTAAAAGCTCCTTTTTATATTGAAATCAATATTAGAGCATCATTCATTCCTTTAGTGATTCAAACAGTAAAAATAGTTCATTTCTAAATAAGCTGAACTCAACGCATAAAGTTCATTAAATAAATTAAGCTTGAAAACATAAATATTTTCTTAATAAATTAAATAATACAATTTCTCAAATCCAACCCTTTTTAAATAACTTTTCAAACAAGACTAGGATTTTGTAGAAATTTCGGCAGCACCTCCCCTAAAACTTGGACTTTTTCCACCCGGTTCGGGTCCCAACTAATCCGTTTCTCATTCCTTTACAACAGCTCAAAACTAGAAATCAATTCAAAAGCAAGCTAAAACCAACAGTTGCCTCAGTGGCATATCTCAAGGAAACCATCAAAAACTCAACTCATTTCCAAATCTTTAAAGAAACGGCTCAGTAACAAATCATTTGTCCAAACCAAGTCAATTAAAGTAAACCAGGTTGAATTCAAAAGTGCATTCGACTTCTCACATCATCAAAATAATTAACTCAATTCAAATCAATCCTCAACGGATTAAACTTAGATATCAAAGTTTTAAAAGAATCAACTCCAAAAGCATTTCGTTTCACAAATCCACACAACAATCCATTCATCAAAATCAAATAATAATTACATTCATCTAGGACAATCAACATCACATAAGGCTTATACAATCACCAAATACATTGTCTCACATCAGTATCCATATGTAATAATTCCAATAATAAACTATAGTTTTCGGAAAGCGCCCCTACCTCAAAACGCAAACCATAACCCAAACTTGTTAACTAATTCCTTTTTGCTCAGCCCGAAATCACCGACAATTAGAACCTCGGCCCTGCTTGCTCCCTCTCGAAAGCAGAAATAGCTACAAGCGGCATAAACAAACCGGATTCTAACTCCTAAAACCATTAACATCGCAATCACTTTACTACACAGAACATAACACCAACGCAGGGCTTTTGAAAATCAAACATGCTTACTGGAACGAATAAAGAACGGCTGAACCGAACAACGGCGGTCTCCAAATCAGTTTGGCGGCAGCTTTAATAGTGACCCGCAATAACCGGAGCTTGACACTATGATACAAAACCTCAAAATCTCTAGCCAAACATAACAGCATATTGATTTTCAAGAGCTCTGGAATGAAAATGCTTACCGTGAGAAAGGATTAAAGATAAATCAAACTGCAGAAGCTCCGGTGATGGTTCCGGCGACCACAACAGCTTCTCCGACAGTGACAACGTAACTTATGACAGCCACTTCATTAAATACAACAGTTTCAATGACAGTTTCAGAGTAAAATTGAATTGGCAGAACTAGGAGGAACCAGAAATAGGGCAAGCTCACTAGAACGGCAGTGACCAGAAATTCTGGCGGTAGTAGAGCAATTCCGGCGGCATAAACTACAGCAACAGCGCGGATCTCCCCTCCTCCAGTGGTGACGCAGGTGGCTTCCGCGCGACTCATCCCTTTCCCTCTTCTCTGTTCGCAACTTCAACGGCGGCGGCAAGGGACGGATTTGACGGCGGCGACGCGACGGGCCGGTCAGTCAGTGACGGCAGCAGAGATGCACGGCAGTGCAGCTCCGCGCGGTGGGTCGCACTCCCCTCGTGTGATAGAGACGCGACGTCTTTGATGGTGAGCTCGAAGGGTGACCGGCGCGACGGCGGTGATCGCGAGACGCGGTGGGACGAGGCTGGACGGCGACCCAGCAGTGGCGGCTCCGTCTCGCGTGCCCTGGCTCGGGCTCTCTCTTCCACCCGTGACCATGGTCTGCGGCTTCCTCTCCTTCGGCGGTAACATGACGGCGCGGCGGCAGTGATGCCCGCCGGTGCCGTCCTTCCTCTTCCCGTTTTCCTCCTAACCCTTTCTTTCCTTGGCTTCGTTTTGCAGCTGTTGCTGCTGTGTGTGTTGCGTTACTGAGAGAAGGAAGGGAAATAGATAGGATGCGGCGGCTGGGTTGGGAATTAGAGCTTTTATTATTTTGAAAATTAGGGTTAAGGGCATTATGGTAATTTCACATAAAATTGGGAATAATATAGTAATTGAAATCCAATGTAAATCCAACACTAATTGTATATGGAAAAATTCTATTTGCTCATCAATTTTTCAAATTATTTTCAATAAAATGCCCAAATCTAAAAATTAGAAATAATATAATTAATTTCTCTATTTTTCAAAATAGCAACATTAATATTTAAAATATTAATTATTTAATCCAAATCATATAAAAATCCTTATTAATTCACAACTACCAACTTTATAATTTGAATATAGAAAATAATCCAATAATTATAAAATTGGATAATAATCTCAATTTATTTCAAATTCAATAAATCAAAACTTGCTTTAATAGAGAAATTTCCAAAATTAAAGCTACAGAAACACTGAATTTAAAATTAGCTAATGATAACTCCTTTTTCAAAGGTCTTGGGTCTTACAAAATACATCAACTTTTTCTTTCTTATTCTAGTTCAATTATATGAGACACTTTCTTATTTTTGTTATTCGTTCCGATTGTATTTATTTGTGGCGGCATATCCCCATTTCTGTGAAATTTGGAAGATCTTTATATTCATTATGCACCAAATGCAAAATAATATTGTTTCAGAGTCTCCACCATTATAGTAATAGTACAAGATCATCGCTTTAATTACTGAACGAAACCTGAAAAGGGTCTAGAGTCTAATATAGGACTTAAAATTCAATTTTAGAGACCATAATATAATGCAATTAGAACCTATAACTACTTTAGTGCAGAGGTTCAATTTTAGAGATTATTTTAAGATTCAAAAATCAAACTAATTATCAAATAAAAATTCACTCAAATAACTAAATAGAATTTTATCTGATTTATTTTATTTGAGCAATTTTTTATTTAAATTATATTCTTTCTTTCCATTTAATAAAATTTCTAATAAAAGAGTAAATTAATTATTTTAGATAAAATTGAATTTAAAAATAAAAATTTATTTTGGACAAAAAGAGTAATAAAATTTAATTTTATAATAATTAATCATATATCGTATTAAAACAAAAAAAAACTTTAATAATTTTTTATTTTATTGATTCTCCACTTGTTTATTTTTATTAGGAAATACATAAAAAGATGTGTTCATTCAAAATACATAAGGTGAAGAGCATTTTGAATTAACCATCACTATGGCAGCAGCAACCACTTGTGGGATTACACTCCCAACGTTGAAAGTGATTAAGTATGATACATAAAACGCGACAAAATCCAGTATCACATGATATTGTTTTATCGCAGTGATCCAACCTCCTATTGACACTGCTTGCGTCTGCAATAATTAACAAAATTGATAGATTAATATAATATTTAAATATATCTTATATTCATTTAGTTAAGTATAATTATTTATGTATCTGTACTTAATTGGTTAAATACTTAAAATAAAAAATTTTATAACACAATATCATAACTTTTATAATTAAAAGTTGCTTCCAAGTATTTTTACTCATTACAAAATGAATTATAAAAAAAAGTAAGATAAATTTCGCTACCTGAAACAAAAACCAAAGCCACGAAAAGAATGCAAAAGAAAAATTTTGACGCACTGTTAGTAGCCATTTTGTCAAAAACAATTTGTGTTTTCTTGTTTTTTTGAAAGAATATGAATAATCAAGCCTATTGATCAGTCTATTTATAGGCTTTTGGAGAAAAAATTAAACCCAATATAATATTTGTTATTATAATGACAATAATAAATTGGGTCTTGTTAAGATAATCAAATACTGATATCTCACATTATTATTATTGGCAGATTTCTTACTTAATATGTATAAAATATTATTTTTAGATTGCAATTTTGTTAATTAAATATATTATTTCTAAAAACAACTTATTAAATAAATTGATTTAGTTATAAAAAGAAAGAAATTACAATGATTCTTTTACAATTTTATTTTTAGTTTTATAAATCTGATTGCTTTTACTGTGGACAAATTCTTCTGCTAAAAATTCTATCTTAATTTTTACAAATTTAATAATTTTTTACTGTGAGTGAATTTTTCTATCACTCTTATGGTTAATAGATCCTTTTGTTATTTACTCATAAACATTTGTTGATTTGATAAATTTATTAATTTTTTTATCAAACAAAAAATCAGTTAACCTATATATATATATATATGAATGGAATAGCTTTTATTGGTATAATAACATTAATTTTAGGAGCTACTTTAGTTATTGCTCAAAAAGATATTAAGAGAAATTTGGCCTATTCTACAATGTCTCAATTGGATTATATGATGTTAGCTCTAGGTATGGGATCTTTCCGAGCTGTTCTATTTCATTTAATTACTCATGCTTATTCAAAAGCATTGTTGTTCTTAGGATCTGGATCAATTATTCATTCGATGGAAATTATTGTTGGATATTCTCTAGAAAAAAGTCAAAATATGGTTCTTATGGATTCAATTTCTCGTGAAGTTAAATTCTCGTCAATACGAGTCAGGGGGATGGCCCCCTGTCCTATGATTTCCATATAAAGGATACGACGAGTAGAAATACCCTCTTTATATATATATATATATAGAAGTCAATTGATTTATTGTTTGAAAAAAATTAATAAATTATATTCATCTTATCAATAATATATATATATATATATATATATATATATATATATATATATAATTGATCAGATGAATATAATTTATTATCTAAATTATTTATTATATATTATTAAAATCAAATTTTTTTTATTAATATCATAATTGACATGACATATTTTAAAAGTACTTTTTAATTTAATTGAAATAAATATAAAATTATAATTAATTATATTAATTCTTTTGACCATATTAATTATAATTAATTAATTATATTAATTATTTGATTTAACTGAAATAAATTAATTGATTTTATTTTAATTTGTATTAATTTTTTATCTTATATATTTTGATTAATAATTTTAAAAGTGTTATAATTAATTATTTATTTGATTTGATTAATATAGGTATAAAATTATTTAATATTATATTTAACCATATTAATTATAACTACTTAATTATTTGATTTGATTGAAATAAAAAATTAAACCCAATATGATATTTGTTATTATAATGACAATAATAAATTGGGTCTTGTTAAAATAATCAAATACCGATATCTCACATTATTATTGGCAGATTTCTTACTTAATATGTATAAATTATTATTTTTAGACTGCAATTTTGTTTATTAAATATATTATTTCTAAAAACAACTTATTAAATAAATTGATTTAGTTAAAAAAAGAAAGAAATTACAATGATTTTTTTACAATTTTATTTTTAGTTTTATAAATCTGATTACTTTTACTGTCGACAAATTCTTCTGCTAAAAATTCTATCTTAATTTTTACAAATTCAATAATTTTTTACTGTGAGTGAATTTTTTTATCACTCTTATGGTTAATAGATCCTTTTGTTATCTACTCATAAACATTTTGTTGATTTGATGAATTTATTAATTTTTTTATCAAACAATAAATCAATTGACCTCTCTCTATATATATATAATTTATTATTTTTTTTCAAACAATAAATCAATTGACTTCTCTCTCTCTCTCTCTCTATATATATATATATATATATATATATATATATATATATATAGATCAGATGAATATAATTTATTATCTAAATTATTTATTATATATTCTTAAAATCAAATTCTTTTAATTAATAGCATAATTGACATGACATATTTTAAAAGTATTTTTTAATTTAATTGAAACAAATATAAAATTATTAAATATTTTGTTTGACCATATTAATTATAATTAATTAATTATATTAATTATTTGATTTGACTAAAATAAATTAATTGATTTTATTTTAATTTGTATTAATTTTTTTATCTTATATATTTTGATTAATAATTTTTAAAAGTGTTATAATTAATTATTTATTTAATTTGATTAAGATAGATATAAAATTATTTAATATTATATTTAACCATATTAATTATAACTATTTAATTATTTGATTTGATTGAAATAAATCAATTAATTTTTTATGTATTTTGATTAATAATTTTTAAAAGTGTTATAATTTTTACATGACATATTTATAAGATATTTTTATTTATTTAACTTATTTCATTGAGCTAAATAATTATAGTTAATTTACTATATAAATTATTTAGTTTAATTAATTCAAATATATATGTAATCTTTTAGACAGAAATAAATAAATTAGAAGTGTTGTTTGTTTCACTTTAATTAGCATTTTGTGATGAAGACGCCTATAAAACGTCAATATGCATTTATTCTATTAATTAATCAATTTCTTGAGTTTAGTCTTATGGAAAAAACAATCCTAAAGCTGTTATAAATTATAATCCAATAATTTGATGCTGCACTAGTGATTTTTTTAAATTATATTTATTTGTAAATTTAAAATCTTGATGTCATCTATTTAATTCCTCATTTTAAATGCATTTGTTTCATTTGTAGATAGAAAGAGTTACTTGGAAGTAGTTGATTGGCGTAGTGACTTAATAGTATCTAATGATTTATTATTAAGATGATTTAATTTTGTGTTTCATTCCATCATGCATTATTACCATTTAATATAGAAATGTTTGGCTGCGCTCTACTAATAATTATCTCAGGAGGAGAAGGATTAGTAGTGAATATGATTTGTTGATTGTACAAATGCATCGAACTTAATCTCTTGTTATATTTCTAGTTCCTTTATGTTATGTTCTTAGCTTTTTTTGAAAATTATAGGTGAGGCTATGTCATGCAAAAGGTAGAGGAGAGGTTTTGACCATGAAAAAGTTAAAAATGCTTAGCCATGGATAGGTACTGCACTAAAGAAGTGAAATTCGTAAATCATTTTTTACTTTCAGTCTTAAGAGCGTATCACTTGTAATCTATTAGATTTGAAGTAAAGGTTCTCAAAATAAAATGTCGATTTTGATAACGGTTCGCCTTCTAAGTCGTTTAAGATAGAACGCGGTTTGAGACAAGGTGACTCCTTTTCACCCTTCTTATTTGTTCTAGTTGTGGATGTACTGCATCATATGATTAGAGAGGCAATTAGGAACGGACGGATATCACTACTATTGGTTGGCAGAGACAGTATAGTATTGTCACACCTTCAATTTGCAGATGATATTATTCTTCTCTGCCCACCAGAAGAGGAGACTATAAAGAATTACAGGAGGCTACTGAGATGCTTTGAGTTGATGTCAGGACTTAGTATCAATTTCGATAAGTTCAGCCTGATTCCAATCAATTGTGATGAGCAGTGGGCCCAGCGTATGTGCAATTTGCTGGGTTGTAAGCGAGACACTCTTCCAGTTAAATATCTTGGAATCCCGTTAGGTGCAAATCCGAGGCTAGTGAAGACCTGGAAGCCTATAATAGACAAAGTGGAGGAGAAACTCAGTCTGTGGAAAGCTAAAGTGCTAAATAAAGCGGAAAAATTGGTGCTTATCAAGTCAGTCTTAAATAGCTTGCCGGTGTATTACTTGAGTCTGTTCAAGATGCCAAAGGCAGTTACTGAGAAGCTGATATAATTACAAAGGCGGTTCCTGTGGTGTAAGAATGATGGTCAGAATGGCATGGCTCTAGTAAGATGGGAAGTGGTGCAAGCTCCTAAGAAGCTAGGTGGTTTAGGCGTTGGGGACGTTTTGATTCAGAACACTGCTTTGTTATTTAAGTGGTGGCGGCGTTTCGCTAAGGAAGAGTGTCCGTTGTGGAAGAAGATAGTGTGTTCGTGCCACAATTTGAACTCAAATAAACTATTCTCAACTCAAATACTGTCTACTAGAGGAGGCCCATGGAAGGATATCTGCCAAGTAAATATCACAAACCAACACCTTAGGGATAAGTTGGTCACAGGCTTGTCAATGGAGGTAGGTGATGGGCAACGGACTCGGTTCTGGGAGGATGGGTGGCTTCTTGGTGGAGCTCTAAAAGATCGATTTTCGAGGCTCTTCTCTATTTCAAATCAGTAGGGTTCTGTTATTGGGGCTTGTGGGTTTTGGGATAGGCTAGAGTGGATTTGGAACTTCCAATGGAGGCGTGAGCTGTTCCAATGGGAATTGGAACTACTGAACCAATTGCATGACGTTTTGAGACCTGTGAGGCTAGTACAAAACAGAGAAGATAGAGTGGTGTGGAAATATGATGGGCAATGTGTTTTTTCAACTAAATCGTTTGTGCAGGTATGGCAGGAGGAAATGCTACCAGAGGAGATAACCAGTTTCAACTTTACTAGGAGTATTTGGAAAGGTTTGGTTCCACCAAGAGTGGAGCTTTTTGCTTGGTTCGTGCTGATAGGCCGAGTGAATACAAAAGAAAGGCTAAGCCGGTTTTGTATCATCACTCAGGAAGATAATGTTTGTGTGTTATGTAATAATGATGTGGAGCATGTATATCACTTGCTTCTAGGCTGTGCTTTTGCGTGGCAGGTGTGGAATGCTTGGATAGCAGCTTTTGGCTGACAATGGTCTTTTCCGGGTTCGATGAAAGAGCACTTTTTGAGCTGGACAAAGGAACCGCGGAGTAAGGAGAATCAAATGTAGCGGTTGAGGTGCTTCTGTGCGATCCTTTGGAACATCTGGCGGGAAAGAAATAGGAGGATCTTCCAGAATACCAGCAAGGGCGTTGAAGAAATTATCAACATGACCTTCCTTAGCGCTAATGAGTGGAGTTGTGTGGATCCTTTTTGTTGTTGATGGCTATGCCGAAGATGACTGAGGATTGGTTCATGTGACTATTTTAGCTTTTAGTCTTTAGTTTTATTTTTGGTATGCTATGTTCCTGTTTGCTCCACCTTTGTTGTGTTGAGCTTTGCTTTCAAAAAAAAAATATTTTGTTGAAAGCGCTCAGTAAAGAGTGAGCATGATCTTGTTATTAGAAGTTAAATATGTCAAAAAATGTTATACTTCATTGCAGAAAATCAAATATGTGTTTTTTTACTGAGACTTATTTATCTTGCTTCTTTTAATAGTTATATAAATTTAATTTGCAGCAAATGTATTAAGTCAGAATGTGATTATTGGAGGTATCTTAAAATAAAAAATTTATATCATTATTTATTATTCATTTTATAGATTTTTCTACCATTTAAGACAGTAAGCAAAATGCAAAGAATTCTTATTAATATTCATTGACTAGCTTTTGCCCATTGATATAGGAAACAAGTTCAGCTGTTCCTTTGTTCTCTCCAGTTATTGTCCCAATGGCTCAAAGCATTGGTCCACCTCTATCTGATATTTTTGCTTCGCCAACTCTACATGCAGGCTCAGTATTATTACATAAACTACCTTGCTCAGATATTGGAGAGACATCTATTTATATTTTCTAAGAGAAAAATCAAAACCCTCTCTTGAGATACGTTAAATTCATCAAACATAAATTGTACTGAAAATTTTTTCTTATTTGGTGTAATATTTTAGCTAGGTCAAGATATATACTTCTTTATAAAATTCAAGTTCTAATTTTAACTGCATATCATACTTCTTGCTTATTGTCAAACAACTAATTTTTTTAACATCATTATTTAGGATTGTTCCCTGGACTATTGAATTGATGAATATTATTCATCATGTGACACGCGCTTCGGAGGGAACATACATTTAACATTTTGCTGGTCATTTGACCATAACAAGGAGTATTCCGTGAGTTCCTTATTGTAATTTTTACATTTTTAGACATTTTTCCCTCTTTTTGAGAAATTTTTTTCTTTAACTATGTATTCTGGACCCGATTCTTAGGCTTCGAATTGGAGCAGCCACAACATGGTTGCTTGGACATGGGTCACCGTCTCAGTCCAGATTGGTCTAGTAGTCATAAGTCTCTAACCAACATCTGAAATTCAAACACTTTTCTTATCTTAGTCCACAAGATAAGATAAAATAATAACAATAAACTATATAAAGGGAGGCAGGGGCTTCCCCAAGTACACTACACATTCCTATCTTTGACCTATACCTCTTAAATTCATTTTTATTTGAGTATCGGAGTATCTTTGCAGGTACCACTCCTGCCGCTCCAAGAGTCCGACCCCATCACCATCAAGGCTAACAGGTCTCTGATCCTCCTCTTAACTGTACCAGCAAAGTCCTATACATTGGCGTCGTATATGGGGATATGTCAAATCATGGTGGCATGTCAGAAGAACTCGAGAAGCAGTCCTCAAGCTATCACCACGAGCCAGACTCACCAAACCCGACAAACCAGACTCGCGGAAGGATAACCAACGCCATGCAAGTCTGGCCAACCCTTAACAGACAGCAACCGCGAGAGAATGATCGCTAACCCGATGAGGCCAGAGGGCTGACGGCCTAGGAGAAAAGGCGATCCGGATAATACATGAGCTCTACCAAAGAGTGCAAACCTTAGAAGGCTAAGTTGCTTCCAAAGACTGCTACCACCCAGAGCACGCAAGTCAAGCGACCTCCAAGAACCCCTCACGTACGAGAAACCAAGAATGAGAGATCGCCTAAGCAACGCCATGGCAGATGCCGGGATCACAACTTTTCTTGGGAGCCCGAGGGCGAGCGCAATGACGACGAATAGCGACACCAAAGAGACTACAAACAGAGAAAGAATGAACACGTGATAATGGGAGCTACCCCATTCACTGAGAGAATCCTAAAAGCTAAGTTACCAAAAGGCTTCGACAAGCCGACTGACATAAAGTATGACGGTACCAAAGACCCGCAGGAACAACTAATGACCTTTGAGAATAGGATGAACCTAGAAGGAGCTGCCAATGCAGTTTGGTGTATGGCCTTTTCAGTAACCCTAGCCAGCGCAGCAATCAAGTGGTTCAACACCCTCCCAAACAGCTCAATAGCCAGTTTTGACGATGTCTCCAAGAAGTTTAGGGCACAATTTACTACTAGGATTGCGAAAGCAAAACACCCGATCAGCCTGCTCGGAGTCACACAATGACAAGACGAACCCACAAGAAAGTACCTAGACTGATTCAACGACGAATATCCGATGATCGACAGGCTTACAAACTCAGTGTCTAGTCTGTGTCTGACCAACGGGTTAACGAACGAGGACTTTCTGAAACACCTCACAACCAAGCCGGTCTGGATAATGCATGAAATTTAGAAGATAGTGAGGGATTACATAAACAACGGAGAGGTAAGTCAAGTCGTGGCAGCCAATAAATGGCACCATGGTAACACGACACCACGAAACAACCCGTCATCCAAAGAAACCCCAAAAGATCATTTCAAATCCACCGTCTCCTACCGGCTCCAATAACGATACCCTAATGAGGAACCGAAGGAATCTGAGGCTCATACAGAGACCATAGAGATTCCCTTAGACCTCCTTTTACGATTCATGAGCTCTGATAACTATTCATCTTCTGAAGAGGATGAAGACATTGTTGAAGGGCAAGTTGCCCAATATTTAGGAGCAATCATGAAGCTGAATGCCAAGCTATTTGGTAATGAGACTTGGGAGGAAGAGCCTCCCTTGCTCACCAATGAACTGAATACATTGGTTCAGAAAAATTTACCTCAAAAGAAACATGATCCTGGTAAATTCTTAATACCCTGTACCATAGGCACCATGACCTTTGAAAAAGTTCTATGTGACCTGGGGTCAGGGATAAACATGATGCCACTCTCTGTAATGGAGAAACTGGAAATCTATGAGGTACAGGCTGCCAAATTCTCATTGGAGATGGCAGATAAATCTATGAAAAAGGCTTATGGACTAGTAGAGGACGTGCTAGTGAAGGTTGAAGGCCTTTACTTCCCTGCTGATTTCATAATCCTAGACACTAGGAGGGATGAAGATGAATCCATCATCCTTGGAAGACCCTTCCTAGCCACAGCAAGAGCTGTGATTGATGTTGACAGAGGAGAGTTGATCCTTCATGTGAATGAAGAATGCCTTGTAGTAAAGACTCAAGGTTCTCCATCTGTAACCATGGAGAGTAAGCATGAAGAGCTTCTCCCAATACAAAGTCAAACAGAGCCCCCACATTCAAACTCTAAGTTTGGTGTTGGGAGGCCACAGACAAACTCTAAGTTTGGTGTTGAGAGATCTCAACCATACTCTGATCATTTGTGAGACTCTATGAGAGCTCACTGTCAAGCTATTGACATTAAAGAAGTGCTTATTGGGAGGCAATCCAATTTTATTTTAATTTAATCTATATTATTTTGTTTTCTTTTAGGTTGATGATCATGTGAAGTCACAAAGAAAATTACAAAAATAAAGAAAAAAATCAAAAACAACATTGAAAACAGCACACCCTAGAGGAAGGACTTACTAAACGCCAGTGGCGTTTAAACGCCAGAATAGTGCACCAGAATGGCGTTTAAACGCCAGAACAGGGCAGCAGACTGGCGTTTAAATGCCAGAATTGCACTCTAAGGCGTTGTGAACGCCCAATTGGAGCAGGGAAGAGAATTCCTTGACCCCTTAGGATCTGTAGACCCCACAGGATCCCCACAACCTCAACTCACTCTCTCTCCTCTTCACACCTTTCTACAACACTCTTTCCCAAATACCCTTCACCAATCACCTCCATATCTCTTTCCCAAATACCCTTCACCAATCACTTCTTTAACTCTTCCCCAAAAACCCCACCCACCTTCCAAATTCAAAACCATTTCCCTCCCAAACCCACCCAAACCATTCGGCCATTTTCCCTATAAATATGCCCTTTCATTCCTTCATTTTCACACATCACAACCACCTTCTTCTACCCTTGGCCCAACCTTATACACCCTTCATCTCTTCCATTTTCTTCTTCTTCTACATCTTTCCTTCTTCTTTTGCTCGAGAACGAGCAACTATTTTAATTTTGGTGTGGTAAAAGCATTGCTTTTTGTTTTTCCATAACCATTTATGGCACCTAAGGCCAGAGAAGCCTCTAGAAAGAGGAAAGGGAAGGTGACTGCCTCCACCTCTGAGTCATGGGAGATGGATAGATTTATCTCAAAGATCCATCAAGACCACTTCTATGAAGTTGTGGCCAAGAAGAAGGTGATCCCTGAGGTCCCTTTTAGGCTCAAAAAGGGCGAATATCCGGAGATTCAACAAGAGATCCGAATAAGAGGTTGGGAAGTTCTTGCCAACCCCATTCAACAAGTCAGAATCTTAATGGTTCAAGAGTTCTATGCAAACACATGGATCACTAAGAACCATGATCAAGGTATGAATCCAAACCCAAAGAATCGGCTTAAAATGGTTCGTGGGAATACTTAGATTTCAGTCTGGAAAACGTGAGGCTAGCGTTCAACTTGCCAATGATGGAAGAAAACGCACGCCCCTACACTAGAAAGGTCAACTTTGATCAAAGGTTGGACCAAGTCCTCATGGACATATGTGTAGAAGGAGCTCAATAGAAAAGAGACTCAAGAGGCAACCCGGTTCAATTAAGAAGACCGGACCTTAAGCCTGTGGCTAGAGGATGGTTAGAGTTCATCCAACGCTCTATCATTCCCACTAGCAACCGATCTGAGGTAACTGTAGATCGGGCCATCATGATCCATAGTATCATGATTGGAGAGGAAGTAGAAGTTCATGAAATCATACCTCTAGAACTCTACAAGGTGGCTGACAAGTCCTCACCTTTGGCAAGATTAGCCTTTTCTCATCTCATATGTCACCTTTGCTATTCAGCTGGGATTGTCATAGAGGGAGATATTCTCATTGAAGAGGACAAGCACATCACAAAGAAGAGGATGGAGCAAACTAGAGAGCCCATTCATGGCACTCAACAAGAGCATGAGGAAGTCCCTCATCAAGAAATCCTTGAGATGCCTCAAGGGATGCAATTTCCTCCACACAATTATTGGGAGCAACTCAACAGGTCTTTGGAAAGCTTGAGTTACAACATGGACCAATTAAGGGTGGAACACTAAGAACACTCCATCATTCTCCATGAGATTAGAGAAGATCAAAGAGCTATGAGGGAGGAGCAACAAAGGCAAGGAAGAGACATAGAGGAGCTCAAGAGCACCATTGGTTCTTCAAGAGGAGGAAGATGCCACCCTCACTAAGGTGGACTCATTCCTTAATCTCCTTGTCTATTTATTTTTCTGTTTTTGACTTTATACTGTAGGTTCTATCTATGTTTGTGTCTTCACTACATGATCATTAGTGTCTAGTGTCTATGTCTTAAAGCTATGAATAACTCCATAAATCCTTCACCTCTCTTAAATGAAAAATGTGCTTAATTACAAAAGAACAAGAAGTACTTGGATTTCAAATTTTATCTTGAAACTAGTTTAATTATTTTGATGTGGTGGCAATACTTTTTGTTCTCTGAATGAATGCTTGAACGGTGCATATTTTTTATCTTGTTGTTTATGAATGTTAAAGTTGTTGGCTCTTGAAAGAATGATGAACAAAGAGAAATGTTATTGATAATCTGAAAAATCATGAAATTGATTCTTGAAGCAAGAAAAAGTAGTTCTAAAAAAATGGCAAAAAAAAAGCAAGCAGAAAAAGCCAATAGCCCTTAAAACCAAAAGGCAAGGGTAAAAAGGATACAAGGCTTTGAGCATTAATGGATAGGAGGGCCCAAGGAAATAAACTCCAGGCCTAAGTGGCTAAATCAAGCTGTCCCTAACCATGTGCTTGTGTCATGAAGGTCCAAGTGAAAAGCTTGAGACTGAGTGGTTAAAGTCATGATCCAAAGTAAAACAGTGTGCTTAAGAACTCTGGACACCTCTAATTGGGGACTTTAGCAAAGCTGAGTCACAATTTGAAAAGGTTCACCCAGTTATGTGTCTGTGGCATTTATCTATCCGGTGGTAATATTGGAAAACAAAGTCCTTAGGGTCACGGCCAAAACTCATAAAGTAGCTGTGTTCAAGAATCAACGTACTGAACTAGGAGAATCAATAACACTATCTAAAATTCTAAGTTCCTATAGATGCCAATCATTCTAAATTTCAAGAGAAAAAGTGAGATGCCAAAATTGTTCAGAAGCAGAAAGCTACAAGCCCCGCTCATCTAATTAGAACTAAGTTTCATTGATACTGTGGGATTCATTGTATATTCTCTTCTTTTATCCTATTTTGTTTTCAGTTGCTTGGAGACAAGCAACAATTTAAGTTTGGTGTTGTGATGAGAGGATAATTTATACGCTTTTTGGCATTATTTTTATATAGTTTTTAGTATGATTTAGTTAGTTTTTAGTATATTTTTATTAGTTTTTAAGCAAAATTCACATTTTTGGACTTTACTATGAGTTTGTGTATTTTTCTGTAATTTCAGGTATTTTCTGGCTGAAATTGAGGGACCTGAGCAAAAATCTGATTCAGAGGCTGACAAAGGACTGCAATTGCTGTTGGGTTCTGACCTTCCTTCACTCGAAGTAGATTTTCTAGAGCTACAAAACTCCAAATGGCGCGCTCTCAATTGCGTTAGAAATTAGACATCCAGAGCTTTCCAGCAATATATAACAATTCATACTTTGCTCGAGTTTTGACGATGCAAACGGGCGTTAAAACGCCCATTCTCTGCTGATGAGCGGATATTTTATATGCTTTTTGGGGGTAATTTCATGTAGATTTTAGTATATTTTAATTAGTTTTTAATAGAATTTTATTAGTTTTTAAGCAAAAATCATATTTTTGGACTTTACTATGAGTTGTGTGATTTTTCTGTGATTTCAGGTAATTTCTGGCTGAAATTGAGGGAGCTGAGCAAAAATCTGAGTTAGGCTGAAAAAGGACTGCTGATGTTGTTGGATCCTGACCTCTCTTCACTCGGAATGGATTTTCTGGAGCTACAGGGGTCCAATTGGCGCGCTCTCAACGGCGTTGGAAAGTAGACATCCAGAGCTTTCCAGCAATATATAATAGTCCACATTTTGCGCGAAGATAGACGACGTAACTTGGCATTGAACGCCAAGTACATGCTGCTGTCTGGAGTTAAACGCCAGAAACACGTCATGATCCGGAGTTGAACGCCCAAAACACATCATAACTTGGAGTTTAACTCCAAGAAAAGTCTCTACTCGTGGATAGCTTTAGTCTCAGCCCCAGCACACACCAGGTGGGCCCCAGAAGTGGATTTCTGCACTAATTATCTTAGTTTACTCATATTCTGTAAACCTAGGTTACTAGTTTACTATTTAAACAACTTTTAGAGAATTATTTTGTACCTCATGACATTTTCAGATCTGAATTACATACACTTTGACGGCATGAGTCTCTAAACTCCATTGTTGGGGGTGATGAGCTCTGCAGTGTCTCGATGAATTAATACAACTACTTTGTTTTCCATTCAAACACGCTTGTTCTTATCTAAGATGTTCATTCGCGCTTAATTATGGAGAAGGTGATGATCCGTGAAACTCATCACCTTCCTCAATCCATGAACGTGTGCCTGACAACCACCTCCGTTCTACATCAGATTGAATGAGTATCTCTTAGATCCCTTAATCAGAATCTTCGTGGTATAAGCCGGATTGATGGCGGCATTCATGAGAATCCGGAAAGTCTAAACCTTGTCTGTGGTATTCCGAGTAGGATTCTGGGATTGAATGACTGTGACGAGCTTCAAACTCCTGAAGGCTGGGCGTTAGTGACAGACGCAAAAGAATCAATGGATTCTACTCCAACCTGATTGAGAACCGACAGATGATTAGCCGTGCTGTGACAGAGCATAGGAACGTTTTCACTGAGAGGATGGGAAGTAGCCATTGACAACGGTGACACCCTACATAGAGCTTGCCATAGAAGGAGCCTTGCGTGTGTTGAAGGATTTCAAGGAAGAGTTGAAGTTCAAAGGACAAAAGCATCTCCAAAACTCCAACATATTCCCCATTACTGCACAACAAGTAACAACTATTTATTTTATGCCCTTTTTACTTAATACGAGGCTAAAGAACTCTATTGGTATCCTGATTAAGATTAATAAAATAAACATAGCTTGCTTCAAACCAATAATCTCCGTGGGATCGACCCTTACTCACGTAAGGTATTACTTGGACGACCCAGTGCACTTGCTGGTTAGTGGTACGGATTGCAAATTCGTGCACCAAGTTTTTGGCGCCGTTGCCGGGGATTATTCGAGTTTGAACAACTAAAGGTTTATTTTATTTCTTAGATTAGGAATAATTTATTTTTATTTTTATTGTTATAGAGTCATTAAATCTTGATAGGATAGTTTCTTTTCAAAAATTTCTTTCCAAAATTTATTATTTTTCTTAATTACTTGCTAATTTTCGTGAGTCTAGTGTTTTGTTCTAAGTTTGGTGTCAATTACATGTCTTATATTTTTCTTTAAAATTTTCGACTTGTGTTCTTTGTTCTTCATTGATCTTCAAGTTGTTCTTGTTTATCTTTCTTGTTGATCTTGAGTTTTTCTTGCTTTGTGTTTTTTCTTGTTTCACTTGTGTTCTTTTTTTTAAAAAAAAACATTAATTGGAATATTCAGAACAAGTGTTATATTTACTCCCAATTGGCTAGAGTATTGGCTTATATTCTTGATAATTGGGTATACGCTTTGGAACCTTTTTCAAAAATAAATTTTCTTTGATTGAATCTTGTGCCAAACTTTAAGTTTGGTGTTTTCTTGTTAATCTTTTTATAATTTTCGAAAATTTTATTAAAGTTTTCTAAAAATCTTAAGTTTGGTGTTCTTCCTTTTGTTCTTGGTGTTCTTGTGAATCTTCAAGGTGTTCTTGAGTTTTTGTTGTGTCTTGATCTTAAAATTTTTAAGTTTGGTGTTCCTTGGTGTTTTCCCTCCAAAAATTTTCGAAAATAAGGAGCATTAGATCTAAAAATTTTAAGTCTTGTATCTTTTGTGTGTTTTTCTCTTTCATCACAAAATTCAAAATTCAAAAAAAAATTATATTTTCTAACTAATTTTGAACTTCTTTTTTCGAAAATTTTATATAAAAATTCAAATTTCAATTTCAAAATATTTTCAATTTCTTTTATTTATTTCGTTTTTTTTTATTTAAAAAAATCAACATATAAATTATCCCTTGTATTCCATCATGGAAGCAAGTAGGAATGAACAGTCCAAGAGGACTCTGGGGTCATATGCTAACCCCACTACTGCTTCATATGGGAGTAGTATCTGTATACCCTCCATTAGAGTTAGTAGCTTTGAGTTGAATCCTCAGCTCATTATCATGGTGCAGCAAAATTGTCAGTATTTTGGTCTTCCACATGAAGAACCTACAGAGTTTCTGGCACAATTTTTACAAATTGCTGACACAGTACATGATAAAGAAGTAGATCAGGATGTCTACAGATTATTACTGTTTCCATTTGCTGTAAAAGATCAAGCTAAGAGGTGGTTAAATAACCAGCCTAAGAACAGCATAAAAACATGGAAGCAGCTGTCAGAAAAATTTCTGAATCACTATTTCCCTCCAAAACGAATGACACAGCTAAGGCTAAGCATCCAAGGCTTCAAACAAGGAGATAATGAATCTCTTTATGATGCCTGGGAGAGATACAGAGAGATGCTAAGAAAATGCCCCTCTGAAATGTTTTCAGAATGGGTGCAATTAGACATCTTCTACTATGGGCTTACAGAAAAAGCTCAGATTTCTCTAGACCACTCAGCTGGTGGATCTATACATATGAGAAAAACAATTGAAGAAGCTCAAGAGCTTATTGATACAGTTGCCAGAAATCAACATCTGTACCTAAGCAGTGAATCTTCCATGAAAGAAGAAGCTAAAACAATAACTGCTGAACTCAGTCCGGTGGATCAGGCTAATGAATTCAATCAGCAATTAGACTTTCTAACTCAGCAGCTAGCCGAATTCAAGGAAATATTACAGGAAACAAGAATGGCTAACAGGAATATGGAAGTACAATTAAAGCAAACAGAAAAGCAACTGTCAAAACAAATAGCAGAAGAATGCCAAGCAGTTCAATTAAGAAGTGGGAAAACATTAAATACCTCACTTCAAAGCAGCAGGAAACCACGAAATGAACAAGTGGATACTCAAAATCCCTCTGAGGACAGTCAGAGCCCAGAGAGGAATAAAGCTGGCGCTGAACGCCCAGACCATGCTCATTCCTGGCGTTCAACGCCAGAAACAAGTATGAATCCGGCGTTGAACGCCCAAAGGGAGCATGGTTCTGGCGTTCAAACGCCAGTAACAAACAAGGAAGTGGCGTCTAATGCCACTCCAGCTCCCACCACTGGCATCCAAATGCCAGTGGGGAATCAGTCACATACAAGTGCTGATAACAACCCTTCTAAAAAGGCTTCCCAACCCACTTCTGTAGGTAATAAACCTTCAGCAACTAAAGTTGAGTAATACAAAGCCAAAATGCCTTATCCTCAAAAACTCCGTCAAGCGGAACAGGATAAGCAATTTGCCCACTTTGCAGACTATCTCAGGACTCTTGAAATAAAGATTCCGTTTGCAGAAGCACTTGAGCAAATACCCTCTTATGTTAAGTTCATGAAAGAGATCTTAAGTCATAAGAAGGATTGGAGGGAAAGTGAAAAAGTTTACCTCACTGAAGAATGCAGTGCAGTCATTCTGAAAAGCTTACCTGAGAAGCTTAAAGATCCCGGGAGCTTTATGATACCATGCACATTAGAGGGCACTTGCACCAAGCAAGCTTTATGTGATCTTGGGGCAAGTATCAACCTAATACCTGCATCTACTATCAGAAAGCTTGGTTTAACTGAAGAAATCAAACCAACCAGGATATGTATTCAACTTGCTGATGGCTCCATTAAATACCCATCAGGTGTGATTGAGGACATGATTGTCAAGGTTAGGCCATTTGCCTTCCCTACTGACTTTGTGGTGCTGGAAATGGAGGAGCACAAGAATGCAACTCTCATTCTAGGAAGACCTTTCCTAGCAACTGGCCGAACCCTCATTGACGTCCAAAAAGGGGAAGTAACCTTGAGAGTCAATGAGGAGGAGTTCAAGTTGAATGTTATCAAAACCATGCAACATCCAGACACCCCAAATGACTGCATGAGTGTTGATATTATTGACTCTCTGGTAAGAGAGGTCAATATGGCTGAGAGTCTCGAATCAGAGCTAGAGGACATCTTTAAAGACGTTCAGCCTGATCTGGAGGAGTCAGAGAAAATAGTAGAACCTCTGAAAATCCCTCAGGAAGAGGAGAAACCTCCTAAACCCGAGCTCAAACCATTACCACCTTCCCTAAAATATGCATTCTTGGGAGAAGGTAATACCTTTCCTGTAATCATAAGCTCTACCTTAGAGCCACAGGAAGAGGAAGCACTAATTCAAGTGCTAAGGACACACAAGACAGCTCTTGGATGGTCCATCAGTGATCTTAAGGGCATTAGCCCAGCTAGATGCATGCACAAGATCTTACTGGAAGGTGACGCCAAGCCAGTGGTTCAACCACAAAGGCGGCTGAACCCAGCTATGAAGGAAGTAGTGCAGAAAGAGGTCACTAAATTACTAGAGGCTGGGATTATTTATCCTATTTCTGACAGCCCCTGGGTGAGCCCTGTCCAAGTCGTCCCTAAGAAAGGTGGCATGACAGTGGTTCATAATGAAAAAAATGAACTGGTTCCTACAAGAACAGTTACTGGGTGGCGTATGTGTATTGATTACAGAAGGCTCAATACAGCTACCAGAAAGGATCATTTTCCTTTACCATTCAAAGACCAGATGCTAGAAAGACTAGCAGGTCATGAATACTACTGCTTCCTGGATGGATATTCAGGTTATAATCAAATTGCAGTAGATCCCCAAGATCAGGAGAAAACGGCATTCACATGCCCATCTGGAGTATTTGCATACAAAAGGATGCCATTTGGCCTGTGCAATGCACCTGCAACCTTTCTGAGGTGCATGCTCTCAATTTTCTCTGATATGGTGGAAAAATTTCTGGAAGTCTTCATGGATGACTTTTCAGTGTTTGGAGACTCATTCAGCTCCTGCCTTAACCATTTAGCACTTGTTCTAAAGAGATGCCAAGAGACTAACCTGGTTTTAAACTGGGAGAAGTGTCACTTTATGGTGACTGAAGGAATTGTCCTTGGGCACAAAATCTCGAACAAGGGAATAGAGGTGGATCAAGCTAAAGTTGAAGTAATTGAAAAATTACCACCACCCGCCAATGTTAAGGCAATCAGAAGCTTTCTGGGGCATGCAGGATTCTATAGGAGGTTTATAAAGGACTTTTCAAAAATCGCCAAACCTCTAAGCAACCTGCTAGCTGCTGACACGCCATTTATATTTGATAAAGAGTGTCTGCAGGCATTTGAGACCCTGAAAGCTAAATTGGTCTCAGCACCAATCATCTCTGCACCAAACTGGGCATTGCCATTTGAACTAATGTGTGATGCCAGTGACCATGCCATTGGTGCAGTGTTGGGACAAAGGCATGACAAGCTTCTGCATGTCATTTACTATACCAGTCGTGTTCTAAATGACGCACAGAAGAATTACACAACCACAGAAAAAGAGCTACTTGCAGTGGTTTACGCCATTGACAAATTCAGATCCTATTTAGTAGGATCAAAAGTGATTGTGTACACTGATCATGCTGCTCTTAAATATCTACTCACAAAGCAGGATTCAAAACCCAGACTTATAAGATGGGTGTTGCTTCTGCAAGAGTTTGATATAGAAATAAGAGACAGAAAAGGAACAGAAAACCAAGTAGCAGATCACCTGTCCCGAATAGAACCAGTAGAAGGGGCATCCCTCCCTCTCATTGAGATCTCTGAAACCTTTCCGAATGAACAACTCTTTGCCATCCAGGAAGTGCCATGGTTTGCAGATATCGCAAACTACAAGGCAGTAAGATTCATACCCAAAGAGTACAGTAGGCTGCAATCAAAGAAATTGATTACAGATGCAAAGTACTATCTTTGGGATGAACCATATCTCTTCAAGAGATGTGCAGACGGAGTAATCCGTAGATGTGTGCCTAAGGAAGAAGCACAAAAGATTCTATGGCACTGCCATGGATCACAGTATGGAGGACATTTTGGAGGTGAGCGAACAGCCACAAGAGTCCTCCAATGTGGCTTCCACTGGCCTACTCTCTATAAAGATTCCCGAGCATTTGTACTTAATTGTGACAGTTGCCAAAGATCTGGCAATCTGCCTCACAGTTATGCCATGCCTCAGCAAGGGATCTTAGAGATTGAGTTATTTGATGTATGGGGTATTGACTTTATGGGACCCTTCCCACCATCATACTCAAACACTTATATTCTGGTGGCAGTGGATTATGTATCCAAATGGGTAGAAGCTATTGCAACACCCACCAATGACACTAAAACAGTGTTAAAATTCCTCCAGAAACACATCTTCAGTAGATTTGGTACCCCTAGAGTATTAATCAGTGATGGGGGCAGTCATTTCTGCAATAAACAGCTTTACTCTGCTTTAGTTCGTTATGGAGTTAGCCACAAGGTAGCTACTCCATATCACCCACAGACTAATGGGCAAGCTGAAGTCTCAAATAGAGAACTCAAAAGAATCCTGGAACGAACTGTAATTAACCGTAGAAGGGATTGGACAAGGAGCTTGGATGATGCTCTGTGGGCATACAGAACAGCATTCAAGACCCCTATAGGGACTTCTCCATACCAGCTCGTGTATGGAAAGGCATGTCACTTGCCAGTGGAACTGGAACACAAGGCCTACTGGACAACCAGATTTCTAAACCTTCATGCCAAATTAGCTGGAGAAAAACGATTGCTTCAGTTAAATGAGCTAGAGGAATTTAGACTCAATGCTTTCGAGAATGCAAAAATTTACAAAGAGAAAGCAAAAAGATGGCATGATAAGAAATTGTCATCCAGAGTCTTTGAGCCGGGGCAGAAAGTTCTGCTATTTAATTCCAGGCTCAAATTATTCCCCGGGAAATTAAAATCCCGGTGGAGAGGTCCATATGTGATTACAAGCGTATCACCATATGGATACGTAGAGCTTTAGGATAATGAATCCAACAAAAAGTTCATTGTTAATGGACAGGGAATTAAACATTATCTTGAAAGTAACTTCGAGCAAGAATGCTCGAAACTGAGACTTGATTAGAGCTCAGTGGTAGTCCAGCTAAAGACAATAAAGAAGCGCTTGCTGGGAGGCAACCCAGCCATTTACAAAGTTTATTTACTAATTAAATAAATTTCCTTTTTTTTTACAGGTATGTGTCCAAGTATCTTCAAGGTAAAATAGCAATTGCTTGAATTCACAGAGTTACAGGGGAATTTGGAAGTTCACTGGCGAAAAAAAGCCAGTAAGAAACATTTTGGGCGTTGAACGCCCAAAAGAAGCACCCACTGGGCGTTCAACGCCAGAAAGGAGCATCTTCTGGGCGTTAAACGCCAGAAAGAAGCACCTTCTGGGCGTTTAACGCCAGATTGACAGCATCCTGGGCGTTCAGAAAAACGCCCAGTGACAAAGGACTTCCTGGCGTTCAACGCCAGAAAGATGCATCTGCTGGGCGTTGAACGCCCAGGAGAAGCAGCATTTGGGCGTTAAACGCCCAAAACATGCAGCGTTTGGGCGTTTAACGCCAGAATGGCGGGGAGGAGGTAAAATTCGTTTCTCTTCACAAATTTTCTAATTTTTATGTTTCAATTCATGATTTCTTGCATAAACATGTTTCAATTCCAAAGATTTTAATCCTAATTTCTAAAAACCCTAATTTCTAAAATCCCTTTTTCAAAAAAATATCAAATGTATCTTAATTCATAAACACAAATCTTTTTCCAATCCAATTCTTTTTCAAATCTTTTTAATTTCTTCTCATATCTTTTTCAACTCATCTTATCTTTTTTTCGAAACTGCCTCTCCTTTTACTCCTCTCCTTTCCTTTCTTTTGCTTGAGGACAAGCAAACCTCTAAGTTTGGTGTGATTTGCCATGATCACTGAGCTAAAACTCATTAAGATCATGGCACCTAAGGGAACAGGAAGAGCAAGGATGTGAACTTAAGGGAGCTGAAGTGTTAGAAATTAATTCTTGAAGGCACCCCACAGACTAGAGGAACATCCACTTCCCAAAATACAGGTTGTTAAGTTCTAATTCTAGCTTTAACTCTGTGATATTATTATTATAGGATTTTACCTTAGAAGTTATATAGGAGTAGTAGTAATTAGCATATCTATTTTGGCTTTATTTCCAATTAAGTTATAACTTATTTTTCTCATCATCATCAAACATGAATAAAATAGTAGATTTGTAGAATAAAGAGGCAATTTAATTTTTTCGAGTTCTTAATAAGGAAAATTCTAATTATTTATATGTGGTGGCAATACTTTTTGTCTTCTGAATGAATGCTTGAACAGTGCATATTTTTGATATTGAATTTTATGAATGTTAAAATTGTTGGCTCCTGAAAGAATGATGAACAAGAGAAATGTTATTGATGATCTGAAAAATCATGAAATTGATTCTTGAAGCAAGAAAAAGCAGTGAAAAAAAAAATTTTGCGAAAAAAAAAAATGCCAAAAAGAGAGAAAGAAAAAGCAAGCAGAAAAAGCCAATAGCCCTTAAAACCAAAAGGCAAGGGTAAAAAGGATCCAAGGCTTTGAGCATTAATGGATAGGAGGGCCCAAGGAAATAAATCCAGGCCTAAGCGGCTAAATCAAGCTGTCCCTAACCATGTGCTTGTGGCATGCAGGTCCAAGTGAAAAGCTTGAGACTGAGTGGTTAAAGTCGTGATCCAAAGCAAAAGAGTGTGCTTAAGAACTCTGGACACCTCTAATTGGGGACTCTAGCAAAGCTGAGTCACAATCTGAAAAGGTTCACCCAATTATGTGTCTGTGGCATTTATGTATCCGGTGGTAATACTAGAAAACAAAGTGCTTAGGGCCACGGCCAAGACTCATAAAGTAGCTGTGTTCAAGAATCAACATACTAAACTAGGAGAATCAATAATACTATCTGAATTCTGAGTTCCTATGGATGCCAACCATTCTGAATTTCAAAGGATAAAGTGAGATGCCAAAACTGTTCAGAAGCAAAAAGCTACTAGTCCCGCTCATCTAATTAGAATCTGAGCTTCACTTGAAACTCTGAGATATTATTGTTTCTTAATTTCTTTTCATCCTATTTTATTTATCTAGTTGCTTGAGGACAAGCAACAGTTTAAGTTTGGTGTTGTGATTAGCGGATATTTTATACGCTTTTTGGGGGTAATTTCATGTAGATTTTAGTATATTTTAATTAGTTTTTAATAGAATTTTATTAGTTTTTAAGCAAAAATCATATTTCTGGACTTTACTATGAGTTGTGTGATTTTTCTATGATTTCAGGTAATTTCTGGCTGAAATTGAGGGAGCTGAGCAAAAATCTGAGTTAGGCTGAAAAAGGACTGCTGATGCTGTTGGATCCTGACCTCTCTGCACTCGGAATAGATTTTCTGGAGCTACAGGGGTCCAATTGGCGCGCTCTCAACGGCGTTGGAAAGTAGACATCCAGGGCTTTCCAGCAATATATAATAGTCTATACTTTGCACGAAGATAGATGACGTAACTTGGCGTTGAACGCCAAGTACATGCTGCTGTCTGGAGTTAAACGCCAGAAACACGTCATGATCTGGAGTTGAACGCCCAAAACACGTCATAACTTGGAGTTTAACTCCAAGAAAAGCCTCTACTCGTGGATAGCTTTAGTCTCAGCCCCAGCACACACCAAGTGGGCCCCAAAAGTGGATTTCTGCACCAATTATCTTAGTTTACTCATATTCTGTAAACCTAGGTTACTAGTTTACTATTTAAACAACTTTTAGAGAATTATTTTGTACCTCATGACATTTTCAGATCTGAATTACATACACTTTGACGGCATGAGTCTCTAAACTCCATTGTTGGGGGTGAGGAGCTCTGCAGCGTCTCGATGAATTAATACAATTACTTTGTTTTCCATTCAAACACGCTTGTTCTTATCTAAGATGTTCATTCGCGCTTAATTATGGAGAAGGTGATGATCCGTGACACTCATCACCTTCCTCAATCCATGAACGTGTGCCTGACAACCACCTCCGTTCTACATCAGATTGAATGAGTATCTCTTAGATCCATTAATCAGAATCTTCGTGGTATAAGCCGGATTGATGGCGGCATTCATGAGAATCCGGAAAGTCTAAACCTTGTCTGTGGTATTCTGAGTAGGATTCTGGGATTGAATGACTGTGACGAGCTTCAAACTCCTGAAGGCTGGGCGTTAGTGACAGACGCAAAAGAATCAATGGATTCTACTCCAACCTGATTGAGAACCGACAGATGATTAGCCGTGCTGTGATAGAGCATAGGAACGTTTTCACTGAGAGGATGGGAAGTAGCCATTGACAACGGTGACACCCTACATAGAGCTTGCCATGGAAGGAGCCTTGCGTGTGTTGAAGGATTTCAAGGAAGAGTTGAAGTTCAAAGGACAAAAGCATCTCCAAAACTCCAACATATTCCCCATTACTGCACAACAAGTAACAACTATTTATTTTATGCCCTTTTTACTTAATACGAGGCTAAAGAACTCTATTGGTATCCTGATTAAGATTAATAAAATAAACATAGCTTGCTTCAAACCAATAATCTCCGTGGGATCGACCCTTACTCACGTAAGGTATTACTTGGACGACCCAGTGCACTTGCTGGTTAGTGGTACGGATTGCAAATTCGTGCACCATCTGCCCTATTCTGAAGTTAAACGCCAGAAACAGGTTACAAGTTAGAGTTAAACACCCAAACTGGCATAAAAGCTGGCGTTTAACTCCAAGAGAAGCCTCTACACGTGTGAAGCTCAATGCTCAGCCCAAGCACACACCAAGTGGGCCCGGAAGTGGATTTCTGCATTATTTACCTATTTCTGTAAACCCTAGTAGCTAGTTTCATTATAAATAGGATCTTTTATTATTGTATTTTTATCTTCGGATCATAGAGACATTCTGGATATCATAATTTCTTATTTGGTGAGGCTGGCCATTTGCCATGCCTGGACCTTGTTCTTATGTATTTTCAACAGTGGAGTTTATACACACCATAGATTAAGGTGTGGAGCTCTACTGTTCCTCGAGTATTAATGCAAAGTACTATTGTTCTTCTATTCAATTCATGCTTATTCCAATTCTAAGATATTCGCTTGCATTTCAACATGATGAATATGATGATCCGTGACACTCATCACTATTCTCACCCATGAACGCGTGCCTGACAACCACTTCCGTTCTACCTTAGATCAAGCGTATATCTCTTAGCCTCCATTCCGAAAGATCGGAGTCTCCGTGGTATAAGCTAGAATTATTGGCGGCCATTCCTGAGATCCAGAAAGTTTAAACCTTGTATGTGGTATTTCGAGTAGGATATGGGAAGGGATGACTGTGATGAGCTTCACACTCGCGAGTGTTGGGCATAGTGACAGACGCAAAAAGATCACTGGATTCTATTCCAACATGATCGAAAACCAACAGATGATTAGCCGTGCAGTGACAGCGCATTTGGACTATTTTCACTGAGAGGACGGGAAGTAGCCATTGACAACGGTGATGCCCAACATACAGCTTGCCATGTAAAGGATTATGAAGGATTGGATGAAAGTAGTAGGAAAGCAGAGATTCAGAAGGAACAATGCATCTCCATATACTTATCTGAAATTCCCACCAATGAATTACATAAGTATCTCTATCTTTATTTTACGTTTTATTTATATTTTAATTATTAAAACTCCATAACCATTTGAATCCGCCTGACTGAGATTTACAAGGTGACCATAGCTTGCTTCAAGCCGACAATCTCCGTGGGATCGACCCTTACTCACGTAAGGTATATTACTTGGACGACCCAGTGCACTTGCTGGTTAGTTGTGCGAAGTTGTGAAAAAGAGTTGAGATTACAATTGTGCGTACCAAGTTGTTGGTGCCATTGTGTATCACAATTTCGTGCACCAGGTTGGCAAGAACTTCCTAACCTCTTCTTCGGATCTCTTGTCCGATCTCCGGATATTCGCCCTTTTTGAGCCTAAAAGGGACCTCAGGGATCACCTTCTTCTTGGCCATAACTTTATAGAAGTGGTCTTGATGGACCTTTGAGATGAATCTCTCCATATCCTATGACTCAGAGGTGGAGGCAGTTACCTTCCTTTTCCTCTTTCTAGAGGTTTCTCTAGCCTTAGGTGACATAAATGGTTATGAAAAAACAAAAAGCAATGCTTTTATCATACCAAACTTAAAATATTTGCTTGTCCTCGAGCAAAATATGAAAGAAAGATGTAGAAGAAGAAGAAAATGGAGTGATGGAAGGTGTATGTGTTTTGGCCAAGGGGAGGGGAAGGTGTGTATGATGTGTGAAAAGGAAGGAGTGGAGAGGGGTATTTATAGGAAAAGGGAAGGAGAGTGGCTGAAAGGTTTGGGTGGGTTTGGGAGGGAAATAGTTTTGAATTTTGAAGGTGGGGAAGAGTTAAGGAAGTGATTGGTGAAGGGTATTTGGAGAAGAGATATAGAGGTGATTGGTGAAGGGTATTTGGGGAAGAGTGTTGTAGAAAGGTGTGAAGAGGAGAGAGAGTGAGTTGAGATTGGTGGGGATCCTGTGGGGTCCACAGATCATGAGAGGTCAAGGAATTCTCATCCCTGCTCCAATTGGGCGTTCAAAACGCCTTAGAGTGCAATTCTGGCGTTTAAATGCCAATCTGCTGCCCTGTTCTGGCATTTAAACGCCAGCTTTCCTTCCTGTTCTGGCATCTAAACGCCAGTTTGTTGTCATGTTCTGGCATTTAAACACCAGTTTGGTGCCCTATTCTGGCGTTTAAACGCCCAGAAAGGTGCCAGATTGGGCGTTTAAACGCCCATTTTGCTACCCTTACTGGCGTTTAAACGCCAGTAAGTCCTTCCTCCAGGGTGTGCTGTTTTCAATGCTGCTTTTGATTTTTTCTTTATTTTTGTAATTGTCTTTGTGACTTCACATGATCATCAACCTAAAAGAAAACAAAATAATATAGATAAAAATAAAATTGGGTTGCCTCCCAATAAGCGCTTCTTTAATGTTAATAGCTTGACAGTAAGCCCTCATGGAGTTTCACAGATGTTCAGAGTATGGTTGAGATCTCTCAACACCAAACTTAGAGTTTGGTTGTGGCCTCCCAACACCAAATTTAGAGTTTGAATGTGGAGGCTTTTTTTGACTCTATATTGGGAGAAGGTCTTCATGCTTACTCTCCATGGTTACAGATGGAGAACCTTGAGTCTTTACTACAAGGCATTCTTCATTCACATGAAGGATCAACTCCCCTCTGTCAACATCAATCACAGCTCTTGTTGTGGCTAGGAAGGGTCTTCCAAGGATGATGGATTCATCCTCATCCCTCCTAGTGTCTAGGATTATGAAATCAGCAGGGAAGTAAAGGCCTTCAACCTTCACTAGCACGTCCTCTACTAGTCCATAAGCCTTTTTCATAGATTTATTTGCTATCTCCAATGAGAATTTGGCAGCCTGTACCTCATAGATTCCCAGTTTCTCCATTCTAGAGAGGGACATCATGTTTATCCCTGACCCCAGGTCACACAGAGCTTTTTCAAAGGTCATGGTGCCTATGGTACAGGGTATTAAGAATTTACCAGGATCCTGTTTCTTTTAAGGTAAATTTTGCTGAACCAATGTATTCAGTTCATTGGTGAGCAAGGGAGGCTCTTCCTCCCAAGTATCATTACCAAATAGCTTGGCATTTAGCTTCATGATTGCTCCTAAATATTGTGCAACTTGCCCTTCAACAATGTCTTCATCCTCTTCAGAAGATGAATAGTCATCAGAGCTCATGAATGGTAAAAGGGGGTCCAAGGGAATCTCTATGGTTTCTGTATGAGCCTCAGATTCCCTTGGTTCCTCATTAGGGTATTCCTTACTGACCATTGGACATCCCCTGAGGTCTTTCTCAATTGGATTTACGTCCTCCTCCTCCTCTAAGGTTTTGGCCATGTTGATTATATCAATGGCCTTGCACTCTCCTGTGGAATTCTCTTCTGTATTGCTTGGGAGAGTGCTAGGAGGAGTTTCAGTAACCCTTTTACTCAGCTGGCCCACTTGTACCTCTAAATTTCTGATGGAGGATCTTGTTTCAGTCATGAAACTAAGAGTGGCCTTAGATAGATTAGAGACTATGTTTGCTAAGCTAGAAGGATTCTGCTCAGAATGCTCTGTCTGTTGCTGAGATGATGATAGGAAAGGTTTGCTATTGCTAAACCTGTTTCTTCCACTATTGTTATTATTGAAGCCTTGCTTCTGTTGATCCTTCCATGAAAAATTTGGATGATTTTTCCATGAAGGATTATAGGTGTTGCCAAAGGCTTCACCCATGTAATTCACCTCTTCCATTGCAGGGTTCTCAGGATCATAAGCTTCTTCTTCAGAAGATGCTTCTTTAGTACTGTTGGATGCATTTTGCAATCCATTCAGACTCTGAGAGATCATATTGACTTGTTGGGTCAATATTTTGTTTTGAGCCAGTATGGCATTCAGAGCATCAATTTCAAGAACTCCTCTCTTTTGAGGTGTCCCATTACTCACAGGATTGCTCTCAGAGGTATTCATGAACTGGTTATTTTGCAACCATTTCAATAAGTTCCTGAGCTTCTGTAGGCGTTTTCTTTAGGTGAATAGATCCACCTGCAGAGTGGTCCAGTGACATCTTGGAAATTTCAGACAGACCATCATAGAATATATCTAATGTGGTCCATTCTAAAAGCATGTCAGAAGGACATTTTTTGGTCAGTTGCTTGTATCTTTCCCAAACTTCATAGAGGGACTCACCGTCTTTTTGTCTGAAGGTCTGAACATCCACTCTAAGCTTGCTCAACTTTTGAGGAAGAAAGAACTTGGCTAAGAAAGCCGTGACCAGCTTATCCCAAGAGTCCAGGCTATCTCTAGGTTGTGAATCCAACCATGTTCTAGCTCTGTCCCTTACAGTAAAAGGGAAAAGCATAAGCTTGTAGACCTCAGCATCAACTCCATTGGTCTTAACAGTATCACAGATTTGCAAGAACTCAGTTAAAAACTAATAAGGGTCTTCTGATGGAAGTCCATGAAACTTGCAGTTCTGTTGCAGTAGAGAAACTAATTGAGGCTTTAGCTCAAAATTGTTTGCTCCAATGGCAGGGATTGAGATGATTCTTCCATAGAAGTTGGAAGTTGGTGTAGTAAAATCACCAAGCATCTTCCTTGCATTGTTGTTTGGTTCGGCCATAATTGTTTCTTTTGCTGCTTCCTTTTCAAAAATTTCAGTGAGGTCCTCTTCAGAGTTTTGTGCTTTAGTTGCTCTTAGCTTCCTCTTCAGAGTTCTTTCAGGTTCAGGATCAGTTTCAACAAGTATGCCTTTATCTTTGTTCCTGCTCATATGAAAGAGAAAAAAACAAAAAAATATGGAATCCTCTATGACACAGTATAGAGATTCCTTGGGGTGTCAGAAGAAAACAAGAATGGAAGGATGAGGTAGGTAAGGAAGAATTCGAACACACAAAGAGAGATGAAGTTCGAATTGACAATGGAGGAGAAATGTTAGTGTTTAAATAGAAAAAGATAAGAGAGGGGGAAGAACTTTCAAAAATAGAAAGAATAAAATTTAAAATAAATTTTTGAAAAATTGGTTGTGGTTTTCAAAAATTAAGAGTGAGAAGGTGGTTTTGAAAAAGATAAGAAATAAAGTTGAAAAAGATAAGAAGTTATAAAAAGATTTTGAAATTAGAATTTAAAAAAAATGTAATTTGTAAAAGATATGATTTAAAAAGATATGGTTGAAGAGATAAAATTAACAAGATTTGATTTTTTTAAAAAGTTAATGACTTGATTAATAAGAAACTAAAAGATATGATTCTAAATTTCAAATATTGAATCTCTCTTAACAAGAGATTAACAAACTTGAAACTTTTGAATCAAGATTTTTTAAAATATGAGGAAAATATTTGATTTTTGAAAATGATATGTTTGAAAAGATATGATTTTGAAAAAGATATTATTGAAAATATTTGATTTAAAAAAGATTTGAATTTGAAAAATTATAAACATTTCAAAAAGATTTGATTTGAAAACAAAATTCCTCTCCTTGTGTCATCCAAGCGTTTAACGCCCAGGAGCTGCATGTTTTGGGCGTTTAATGCCCAATTGCTGCATGGTTTGGGCGTTTAAACGCCCAGCCAGGTAGTTGGCGTTTAAACGCCAGTTTTCCTTCTTCACTGGGCGTTTTGAACGCCCAGCTTTTTCTCTGTAATTCCTCTGCTTTATGTTCTTGGATCTTCATTTTGCTAAATTCTTTATTCAAGAAGATATGTTTTCAATTTTGAAAAATAACAAAATGAGTCAAAACATATAATTCTTGGATCAAAACACAAGATATATGCAAGAACATTATGAACGTCAAAATGAACACCAAGAACAATCTTGAAGATCAAGATGAGCATGAAGAACTCAGTTTTCTTAATAAGAGAAAACATGGAGGACACCAAACTTAGAACTTTCTCATGTTTGGGCCATATGAATGCAAGAATGCATATGTAGAACATCATGCAGTGCAAATCAAGAAATCATGAAGATCAAACAAGGCAATTCATCAAGAACGACTTGAAGATCATTAAGAACACAATGCATGTGTTTCGAAAATTGCAAGACAATTAGAATTCATGCAATTGACACCAAACTTAAAATTTGGCACTAGATTCGAACAAGAACCATGAAATATTTTTGAGTTTTTATGATTTTATGAATTTTTTTGTAATTAAATTTTTTTGTATTTTTTTTCAAAATTAAAGAAAATCAAAATAAAATAAAATTACCCAATCTGAGCAACAAGATGAACCGTCAGTTGTCCAAACTCGAACAATCCCCGGCAATGGTGCCAAAAACTTGGTGCACAAAATTGTGATACCTAATGGTGCCAACAACTTGGTACGCACAATTGTAATCTCAACTCTTTTTCACAACTTCGCACAACTAACCAGCAAGTGCACTGGGTCGTCCAAGTAATAAACCTTACGTGAGTAAGGGTCGATCCCATGGAGATTGTCGGCTTGAAGCAAGCTATGGTCACCTTGTAAATCTCAGTCAAGTGGATTCAAATGGTTATGGAGTTTTAATAATTAAAAGATAAATAAACAGAAAATAAAGATAGAGATACTCATGTAAATCATTGGTGGAAATTTCAGATAAGTGTATAGAGATGCTTTATCCCTCTTGAATCTCTGCTTTCCTACTGTCTTCATCCAATCCTTCATACTCCTTTCTATGGCAAGCTATATGTTGGGTGTCATCGTTGTCAATGACTACTTCCCGTCTTCTCAGTGAAAATGGTCCTCTACGGTTTCCCACATGGCTAATCAGCTGTTGGTTCTCGATCATGTAGGAATAGGATTTACTATCCTTTTGCGTCTGTCACTATGCCCTACAGTCGCGAGTTTGAAGCTAGTCATAGTCATCTCATCCCGGATCCTACTCGGAATACCACAGACAAGGTTTAGACTTTTCGGATCTCAAGAATGCTGCCAATGGATTCTAGCTTATACCACGAAGACTCTGATCTCAAGGAATTGAAGGCTCTGTTGTCAGGAGAGGCAATCAACACGCATGAGCCAAGAATCCAAGAGATACACGCTCAATCTAAGGTAGAACTGAAGTGGTTGTCAGGCACGTGTTCATAGGTGAGAATGATTATGAGTGTCACGGATCATCACATTCATCAGGTTGAAGTGTGAGTGAATATCTTAGAATAAGAATAAGCTGAATTAAATAGAAAATAGTAGTAATTGCATTAATACTCGAGGAACAGCAGAGCTCCACACCTTAATCTATGGTATGTAGAAATCCCACCGTTGAAAATACATAAGAACAAGGTCTAGGCATGGCCGTGAGGCCTGCCCCCAATGTCTAAGAACTAAACGTCCAAAGATAGATCCAAAGGTTCTTTATACAACAGTAAAAAGTCCTATTTATAATGAAAATAGCTACTAGGGTTTACAGAATTGAATAAATGGTGCAGAGATCCACTTCCGGGGCCCACTTGGTATGTGCTTGGGCTGAGCATTGAGATTTACACGTGTAGAGGTTTCTCTTGAAGTTAAACGCCAGTTTATATATACGTATGCTTTGTTAGATTGTTCTTCGCTGTTATTTTCCATTTTGTTTGCTTTTTTGTCATATCTGATGGGACATGTGAGTTCCAGTTTAGTAGTTTTTTTATATACTCTTTAATTTTGTGAATTATTTTAACCTCGCCGAACAAGTCGAGCATATGTTTAAAAAGCAAACATTTGAGCGAATAGATTTGAGTTTGGATAGTTTAACATTTACTACTGAGTAGCTAGTAGAAGAGAAAGTCAAATTGCATAAATAATATTTACTAGTCGATAATAAGAACGCTGATAACCAAGACCAAAAGAAAGTAAAAAAACAACACAAATTAACTTTAATTCTAAGGATAAGTAGACAGATGTGACACGTTATGCATGAAATAACGTTTTTAGTATAGAGAAGTGTAAAACTAGTACAAGTATCCGTGCTTCTAATGCAGGGATGGTCTTAGAAATAATTATGTATCGGTTGTTTAAAACCCTAATGTTTTTCACTTAACGAATCTAACATCATGCCCGCACGTGATTGCAACGTTTAGTTTTTACATAACAATATCTATATTTATTTAAAAACTCCACATGGAACAGTGTATAGCGACGTATTTAAAATCCATATTGTCATATTAATAATATCTTACGTAGTTATAGTTTGGCAAAGGCATTATGTACTCTAGGTATTCTTTTCTTATTAAAAATACTTATTAAAATTAATTAGTGTGTGTCTTAACCAATGTGAGGTTCGTCCGTGACAGTATAAATCCCACGCTTAAACAACTATTAGCGGTTAGAGGCTCGAATTGTGTGCGTAAATTTGT
This sequence comes from Arachis stenosperma, assembly GCF_014773155.1. Taxonomy (NCBI): domain Eukaryota; kingdom Viridiplantae; phylum Streptophyta; class Magnoliopsida; order Fabales; family Fabaceae; genus Arachis; species Arachis stenosperma. The sequence goes on from NC_080379.1 coordinate 20,670,838, forward strand.
CCGTGGGCTAGCGGGAAACCCTTCTTAAAGGTAGCAGTTCAAACTTGGTTAGAGTTTACGGGTTAAACCCAGTGACCCTAACCTAGAGTCTTATTCTATCAGCTTATACTTCTAAGCCGAATCTGTCATATATCCCGTCATTGCAGGTGATGGGCCCTCTGCCACCCACACTTTTTTTTTCTGCCGTCTAATTCCCCAGCTACGGAAGGTAAACACTCTCTTTCTCCATCTCTCCCTCGCTCCATATCTCCCCAACTTGTCGCTCCCTATCTCCCTCACTCTCCCTCACTCTCACCCCCCTCACTCTCACCCCCCTCTCTCTCGCTTTCTATCTCTCTCTCTCTCTCCCATTATCTCTCTCCCTCCGTCCCGCTATCTATCTCCCTCTCTCTCCCTTTCTCTTTATCTCTCTCTCTCTCTCTCTCTCTCTATCTCTCTCTCTATTGCTTCTATCTCTCCCTGTCTTTCTCCCTCTCTCTCCCTCTATCTCTCTCTCTCCCTCCCGCTCTCTATCTCCCTCTCTCTCTCTCTTTCTCTCTATCTCTCTCTATCTCTCTCACTCTCTTTCTCTATTGCTCTCTATCTCTCCCTGTCTCTCTCCCTCTCTCTCCTTCTATCTCTCTCTCTCCCTCCCGCTTTCTATCTCCCTCTCTCTCTATCTCTCTCTATCTCTCTCTCTCATGGTGTAAAGCGTTCTATACAATTTTATTATCACATTCATTTTTTGGATGAATATTTGTGCAGTCAATTTGATAGTAATTTTTGCTAATGTGATATTATATGGTTAGACGCATATGTAAAACAGTTTCGCATTGATAGTAAACAAAATTTTATGTTCTCGCCCAATTAGATCTATCCTTTGAATGGTCATTCATAAGGGATCGACGTCAACGAAAACAATAATCATCTTTAGTAATGTAGCGTTACGTAATTAGATATAAGTGTAAAATTGCTTGACACCTATAGCACATATCAAAAATAAGTTTTTCTTAAAATACTTGATATTTTTACAAAAAAAATGTGAAAACGTGTGTTATTAGTAGCACTTGTATGGTATCATAAAAATTTTACGAATTAGAATTTTTTGTTATAATTGTAATAATTGTTTTAATTATTTTTTTAAAGATTTATATTTTAATTTATTAATTTTTATTCCTAACTAATTTATTTGTAGTCCAAATAAATTTATATACTTATGATTTTTTTGAACAAAACCAACTATATAAAAAGAAGATTCTAAAAAAAATCATTTTGTATCGAGTTAAGAAATTTAATGTTATTTAAATTAATGTTAGTTAAAAGCATTTATTTATAATTTATTAAGTTGGATAATTTACTTATTGAATCAGTTTTGTTCATAACTAAAATTTTTATTAGCGATCAACCTTTGTCAGAACGTTTTTTTTCATAGCCAAATAAACAATTCACAAGTCGAAGTATTGATCTTTGTTTTTTCTTTCTAAATTTATTTTAGCTGAAATTGTTTTCAAAAAGTATTATGATAATAGATATAGCAAAATACACAGTTGGTGGCGGAAGACTTGGCAAATTTATTGTGTCGGAGCCAACAAATTTAGTCTTCCACCCATTTAAATCATGTGTCATCCACAGATTAAATGTTTCACTTTAGCCACCTTAGCCATGAATTCTCTGCATACACCAGAGACACCAAAGACGTCACCTATATATATATATATATATATATATATATCAAAGTAGAATTACAGTGAATAGTGACGTCGGTTTATATATATTTTAACTAGCTACCTGCAAATAAAAGTAGCATTTTCATAATCATTTATGTACACAGTCTACGATCACCTAAAAAATTATTTATCAATCCAGATGTGATCAGTTGCACATAAAACCGCAAAAAAATGGCAATATGAAAAAAATCTGACAAATTTACTGCCGGTTTGTCTATCAACGGGGAGAATAAACCCAAAAAAAGAATGCCAGCAAAAGTACTAAGACAGCCAATGATTCATATGGTGCAAACAAATATGTGGCATCACAACACATTTTCTGTGCCTAACTAAACTCTGGTGGATGCTACCGATCCGGCCTTCTTGGCCGATTCGTACCAGGCTTTCTGATCGCGCAGCCGGTCTTTCATGAATGCAATCTCCTCTTCCATCTGGAACAGTCGTTCTGGAAGGCACAACCTCGCCTCCTGCTGTAGCTCATCCACGCGTTCCTTGTACCACTGGGTGACCTGAAAGTTAAAGTCCCAAACCTTGGTTCCCGTCTCAATCAGCAGTACCTCCAGGGCGACGAATGCCGCGTCTTACCTTGCGACATAGTCGTCGGTCGAATACCCCCGAATGCGGCGAAGTTTACATCGCTCGGGGTGCTGAACACGTGGACTCTGTAGCCGTGGTGCACCTTGTCCCCCACACGAGCCGGGGACAGGGGGAAAAATCAGGCGGTCCCACGCCGATCTTGGCGCATGCTGCATTCAGTTTTTCCTCCAGATCATCCACAATAACAAACTCGTTGGGGTCCCAAGCGGGGGCAAAATCTACGATGACAGAAAAAGATCATGTCAGAAAGCGGAAAATCAAGGACGGGAAAGACCGTTTAAGGAGACCGTTGGTCAAAAACCATGGTGGAAAGGCAGAGAGCGTACCTATGTCAACCTCTTCGAGGTCATCGTTGACCGCTCCATCACCGACGCTCCATTCGCCTGCCACAGCATCTTTTCCAGGCTCTGATGCCTCCAAGGGCCCACCTTCGCAAAATCTCGAGAAAGGTTCCATCTTGTGAAACGATGAAGGCCGTTAGGGATCTAGCGGCCGTTACTATACTTCAACCGTGTGACTATTGTTTGCCGAAACGTTCCGCAAGAGGGTTACTATACTTCAACCGTGTGACTATTATTTGCCGAAACGTTCCATAAGGGGGGATGATTCGGTGTCACGCGTAAGGGGGTTTAATAAAAGTTGCACATCCAGCTCGCCAAGTGAAACGTCACACCCGTAGTAGTGGGCCACACGGCGTTCGGCTGAACGAGGAAGCGGTTGGAGTAAATGTAGTAATTTAACTCCATCGGTTATGAAGCTCCAACTCAAGTTACTAGACGTGCTTCTTCACGTGGACCAAGAAGATGTGGGAGAGTTAGAGCAACTCCAATGGGTGAGTCAACAAAGTGAGCCCATTCACATAATTCAAGGGAGAAGAGTTCTTCTTTCGAGGGACTCTTGGCAGCCAGTGATATCTTGCCATGCGACAAATTACCTTTAAAGTAAATAATTATATTAAATTATAATTAAATAAACCGTATATTAAATAATTATACTATAGTAAATAATTAAATAATATTTATTTTAGTCATAATTATAATAACTAATTAAATTAATTAATCATATTTGTATGATATTACTGATTTCTACTAAGTATCCTAATAATAATTAAATCATAATTAATTTAGGAATAATTATAACAATTATTTAGATTAAATAATTAAACTTCTATTTAATGAAAATCAAAACTTCAAAACTTTACACTACCAAATCGGAGTCAGATGTAGAGGAGAAGTTCGAGCTATATTTAAATTGGAAATTATTCTAGAGCATCCATGGTGTTGTATGAATTGAAATTGCAGATTAGTCTAGAGCATCCATGGTGCTGTATGAATTGAAATTGTAAATTAATCTAGAGCATCGATGGTGTTGTATGAGACTGTACGAGGCAAGATTAACTGTACTAACTGAAGATAAATAACACTGATATTTATAAAAGTACTTACTTAAACGTCATACAACTGTATCATGTACAAAAAATTAAGTCTAGGAGTTCTAACATATCAACAGATAAAGTTTTTGGCAAATCAGGAAAGGCAATCCAAAATAACATGGTCAGCTTGGTAATCAACCCAGTTCGATTCACTCAAAGTCAACAAATTGGACCAACAGCTCCACGTTTGGGTTGGTGCTGGAGATCTCAAACACGGCCAGCTTCTCCTCAGTTATGTTGCACTTGCGCAAGAAATTCACCCACCCTCCACTGATGGCGCCACAATTGCGCCTTCTATTGCCCCCGTATCTGCCGTAGACCGCCCGGACGGAAATGTCCCCTGCACGCAGAGTGACAATCACATCATCGCTGACGGCCTCTCCAAAGTGCGGCACATTTGGCTGGACAAACCAAAAACGAGAAGGAGATATACTCAAAGGCATGTTTAACATGAATGCAATGTGCATGAAGTCAACCAAAATGAAACAGCCACCACTGATGATGGCAGTATGAACAGTTAGCATGGAATTGGGTGCTTCTTTCCTAATAAATTGGAATTTAAGAAAAATAGACAAGGCATTACCAACATATTTGTCTAATGAATTTCAACTCAACAACTGCTCCACCACATAGCCAACCATTAACAACTAAGCAACAGCAGGACACAGAAGATGTGGACCACATACAACGGCACATAGGGCAACAAAAATAAAGAGTAACAAAAGAACAACACTTAATGTCGACCACCTAGGCCGCCACATTACCTTCAATAGAGGAAACAGCAGGGGAACAAAACAGATAATGTGGACCACAAATACTGCCAACAAAACAGGTGTATATATAGTGGAGAGGAAAAGCCATTACTAGGAAGTGGACACCCAACAGCCTTTTTATGATATGCATGATGAAGAAGGGGTGCTCGGAACGAAATATCTGCTCCACCTCGGCTGCAGCCGCGCTCCTGGGGACATTGATGCACCTCGTTTGACGCCGGGGAGTTGGAGGAGCGCTTGGACGGTTCCTTGGCACCTGGGGGTTGTCATGTTGCCGGAGTCACCACCGGACATAACATACGTCCTCTCCACACCCGACGACTGAAAGATGCGAACGCTGAAGTCGTCCCTGCCCTTGTCCTTGAACAGCAGAATGTTAGAAGGTTGTAGCTTGTATTCATGATAAAACCTTTGCCATCCCTTCCCGAGAGTGATCTCTTTCGGCCCCTTGGAGCTGCATGCAATCTTGTAAGTACAGTCTGACCCGTCGGCAACTGTGATGTAAATATGGTTGCTAGCATTGGGGAGGAGACCATTTGGTAATGGTAGACGCTGCAGATATGGGTATATAAAGACAGAGCATAAGAGACAGAACTAAATGCAGATAGTAGAGTCCGAAATATTGCATAGAACAGTAGAGGAAGCTTTAACCTACCATCGGGTGCGAGGGCTCTCCTGCCGCTTTGATAACCCTAACGACGTCAGCTTCCGCATTTTCTTCGGCCATTTTTTCTGTCCAGGCACAAACCGAGAAGAAGGGGATATTCTGAGAAGCACAACCTACAAGAACACCAACGCACTAGATAGTGTGTGAATCCAGCGGATATGAAGGGTGAATCCAATCTAATTAGTATCTAATTAATTAACTAAGGTAGTCAGAGTTCCACTCCTTAGGAATATGTGCCGTCGCCCTTCGATGAAGTAATCTTCCAGAAGCCAAAAGGTTTCGTGCCCAAAGGGTCAGATTCGAATGTATTTTTTTTTGTCGTATTGTTAAGGCAGAGTTTGGATTTTAAAAAAATGGGTTCAGTCCCACCCCATAATTTATTGCAAATTACAAAGCAGCCCTATACTAGGAAAAAAATAATTATATTAACTGGTTGTATTTTTGTTTAATTAAAGGTTAATGATAATCGGTTAATGGTTAAATAATTATTCATTGTAACTATTTAAATAAAGATCAATGAAATTAATTTTCTAATAATTTATTTTATAAGAACTATAATAATAAATTTTACAGACTAAGGCTCAGTTTGGGTAAACAACTTAATTAAGTTACTTTTGAAGAAATAGCTTAAACAATAAATACTTATATTAAAAATAACTTATAAATAAGTTATTTTATGTTTGATATTTCAATTCTAAAAGTACTTATTTTAAGAAAACAATGATAAAAAGTTTTTTATTATGAGAGAAGTCATTTTTTTAACTTCTCCTTAAACACTAAAATAGCCTTTTAGAAAATTACAATTTTGTTTTGAAAATTGCACCAGACATTAATTTTTGAAAGCATTAATTTGTATAACGTAATTTTTTATTTGTAAACTATGAGATAGTTAAAAAATTTATTACCTAAAAATTCAAACATAAACATAAAATTCTTATATGTTAGCTACCTGTTAGAGTTTATATATTTTATAAATTTGAATTTTTAAAATATTCAAAAATAGTTCAGCTGTAATATATGATAAAAAATATTTTTTCATGCTATGTTGTCTGTATTCATTGTGACAACTTTTATGTGTCGCCTAATTTCTGAAACAATAATTATTTTGCATCTATTGAGTCCGAAGTTATAGAAAAATTGTAGTATTTTTTCGTAATTTGCCTGACTTATCATCTCAGTATTTTATTAAAAAGAAATTTACGATACAAATCATTTAAAAGTTTTGGTTAAGTGATCAAAATTTGTTGTCGACAGCCAGGAAAATAAATACCAACACATTTATTCCTAACTAATGTAATGACTGGCAGTATATCATCATATATTTTGTAAGTAATAATTATAAATTGTAGGGGCAACGTTATATAGTATGTAATAACTTTAAACTTCGGAGTACCACTATATAAGTTTCAATATTAGTATGTTGTGCACATTAATCAGCGTACACCACGCTTGCCATATATACGGTCACTCTTAATAAGGTGCATATAGGGTTAGGTTGGACCGATTATCACTGCGGATGTGGCATATCCTCCGACACCCATTCCCGTTCCTGATAAAAGTTCAGGTTGCATGACTGACAGCCCAAAGGGTTTGGTATTAACAGTACTTCATTAGGGGCCTAGAGTTTGTGACATATGGTTTTCAAAATACAATTTAGGTTCTACGGGAAGACTTTCGATGGTTCAAATCACCAGTCTAATTAACCATCGGCTATAATAACGCTTGATGGGGACACCGGGGAGTGCTCTCGACCACCGGAGAGATTTCGGCGAGGAACCAAGTTACAGGACGTAGGACGAGAAGCCACCACATCCAACTAAAAACCTTGACGTAGTAAGTTGATGGTTAATCCCAAGTTATAAACTCACCACTCTTTCTTGCTTTCTTTGATGTGGGGCTAACTTCACACACTCATCACGGTGGCAACGAAATGACAATTTTTAGGTTTTACGGACTAAGGTTTATGGTTTAGACCATTTCCAATAGAGAACTCATCCTAGTTCCTACTAACGGCCCCCTGTCATACAAGATAACTCCGCATCAGCATTTGCGTTCTAAACAGTAAATAGGAACTCAAGGTTTCTATCTCTTCTCCATTAAAGACCATCAGCATCATCCTCTATTCAATCTCCCAATATCGAACCCTCTCAGCGGCGACGAGGTTTGTCACCGGGTATATGGAGCTCTCCCTAAGTCGCCGCCGTTGGGCTGCAGACTCACCAAACCTCGTCTCCATTTCATCAAATCCTCTCGTCAGCATCGTTTCTTTCGCTTGGCATATGGGATTCTCTGTCAGTCACCGCCATTGCGATAGAGACCCTTCCAAGCTTGTCTCCATTTGATTGCCAGACTCAGGATGGTGACCATCAGAACAGGCGCCTTTGCTTTTTGGGATATGGGTTTTGTATTACATACTTTTTTTGGGAGAACGACAGCAGCCCACGTCCTAAGACCCATACTGAACAAAAAAAGAAACCTATTTCCAACAAAAAATAAATAAACCGAAAATAATAACTCAAACCGAAAAAAATTATAGTATATCAATTCACAAATAAACTAAACTTTGGGCCAAACCTATAATTTCCAAGAAATGCCATACAGATGCCATCCTAGCCATCCAATCGGTATCAATGATGATGGAACTTTAAGATCTCCTTATCCAGATGTAGAGACCACCACCTTATGGGATAGCCAGGTACTACTTCCATTTCAAGTCTCCGATATCACATATTCATTCCTAGGTCCAATCTCCACCTTAGAACAAATTAAGTCGATTTCTTCTTTCTTTCCTTCTCCTCCTGAACACCTTCTTTACAAAAGAATTAAGACTACTTAGTTCGTCAGTCGAGTCTTTAGAACCACACCCCTAAAATAGTTGAGCTCATCTTTTTTGACATAGCTGTCAAAACTTTCTTCAACTTACAAATTTTTATGGAAGTCTCTAGGTATAGTATCTGTTATTTGACTTTCTACTTATGACCTCTCCTGCACTGCCCCTTTGTTGGGGCTAGTTTATACTTTTGGTGTCCAACCGCAAATAATTTTTATTTTTCTTATATGATGATGTGTTCGACCCTAATAAAAATCTCAGCTCTAACTGGTTTATCTCCCGATGGAAAAGATGTTTGTTGGACAACCCCATGTCTTGATCATGTCTATGACATTAACTTCGACTCAACCTCTGTGTCAGGCTTCATTAAAATAACATGGGTTCTGAAAGAAACCCTGTTACATATAGTGAACATGTATCCTTCCTTCCTCTTGTGACTCAATACATTTGTCTTTTGTCCAAAATCAATCCAAATTCAAAAGTGTAAATACCTTTTTTTAGCCATCATACTTCACCGCAAAAAATACATCAACTTTTTCTTTCTTATTCTAGTTCAATTATATGAGACACTTTCTTATTCTTGTTATTCATTCCGATTGCATTTATTTGTGGCGGTATATCCCCATTTTTGTGGAATTTGAAAGATCTTTATATTCATTATGCACCAAATGTAAAATAATATTGTTTCAGAGTCTCCACCATTATAGTAGTAGTACAAGATCATCGCTTCAATTACTGAACCAAACCTGAAAAGGGTCTAGAGTCTAATATAGGGCTTAAAATTCAATTTTAGAGACCATAATATAGTGCAATTAGAACCTATAACTACTTTAGTGTAGAGGTTCAATTTTAGAGATTATTTTAAGATTCAAAAATCAAACTAATTATCAAATAAAAATTCACTCAAATAACTAAATAGAATGTTATCTGATTTATTTTATTCGAGCAATTTTTTATTCAAATTATATTCTTTCTTTCCATTTAATAAAGTCTCTAATAAAAGAAAGAATGAACTAATTATTTTAGATAAAATTGAATTTAAAAATAAAAATTTATTTTGGACAAAAAGAGTAATAAAATTTAATTTTATAATAATTAATCATATATCGTATTAAAGCAAAAAAAAACTTTAATAATTTTTTATTTTATTGATTCTCCACTTGTTTATTTTTATCAGAAAATACATAAAAAAATGTGTTCATTCAAAATACATAAGGTGAAGAGCATTTGAATTAACCATCACTATGGCAGCAGCAACCACTTGTGGGATTACACTCCCAACGTTGAAAGTGAATAAGTATGATACATAAAACGCGACAAAATCCAGTATCACATGATATTGTTTTATCGCAATGATCCAACCTCCTATTAACATTGCTTGCGTTTGCAATAATTAACAAAATTGATAGATTAATATAATATTAAAATATATCTTATATTCATTTAGTTAAGTATAATTATTTATGTACCTGTACTTAATTGGTTAAATGCTTAAAATAAAAAATTTTATAACACAATATCATAACTTTTATAATTAAAGTTGCTTCCAAGCATTTTTACTCATTACAAAATAAATTATAAAAAAAAAGTAAGATAAATTTCGCTACCTGAAACAAAAACCAAAGCCACAAAAAGAATGCAAAAGAAAAACTTTGACGCACTATTAGCAGCCATTTTGTCAAAAATAAGTTGTGTTTTCTTGCTTTTTTGAAAGAATATGAATAATCAAGCCTATTGATCAGTCTATTTATAGGCTCTTGGAAAAAAAATTAAACCCAATATGATATTTATTATTATAATGACAATAATAAATTGGATCTTGTTAAGATAATCAAATGCCAATATCTCACATTATTATTGACAAATTTCTTATTTAATATGTATAAAATATTATTTTTAGACTGCAATTTTGTTAATTAAATATATTATTTTTAAAAATAACTTATTAAATAAATTGATTTAGTTAAAAAAAGAAAGAAATTACAATGATTCTTTTACAATTTTATTTTTAGTTTTATAAATCTGATTTAAAAATTCTATCTTAATTTTTATAAATTCAATAATTTTTTACTGTGAGTAAATTTTTTTATCACTCTTATGGTTAATAGATTTTTTTGCTATCTACTCATAAACATTTTGTTGATTTGATGAATTTATTAATTTTTTTATCAAACAATAAATCTTCTCTCTCTCTCTCTCTCTCTCTCTATATATATATATATATATATATATATATATATATATATATATATATATAAAAGATGAATATAATTTATTATCTAAATTATTTATTATATATTATTAAAATCAAATTCTTTTAATTAATAGCATAATTGACATGACATATTTTAAAAGTATTTTTTAATTTAATTGAAATAAATATAAAATTATTAAATATTTTGTTTGACTATATTAACTATAATTAATTAATTATATTAATTATTTAATTTGACTAAAATAAATTAATTAATTTTATTTTAATTTGTATTAATGTTTTTATCTTATATATTTTGATTAATAATTTTAAAAGTGTTATAATTAATTATTTATTTGATTTGATTAAGATAAATATAAAATTATTTAATATTATATTTAACCATATTAATTATAACTACTTAATTATTTGATTTGATTGAAATAAAAAATTAAACCCAATATAATATTTGTTATTATAATGACAATAATAAATTGGGTCTTGTTAAGATAATTAAATATCGATATCTCACATTATTATTGGCAGATTTCTTACTTAATATGTATAAAATATTATTTTTAGACTGTAATTTTGTTAATTAAATATATTATTTCTAAAAGCAACTTATTAAATAAATTGATTTAGTTAAAAAAGGAAAGAAATTACAATGATTTTTTTACAATTTTATTTTTAGTTTTATAAATCTGATTGTTTTTACTATGGACAAATTCTTCTGCTAAAAATTCTATTTTAATTTTTACAAATTCAAAAATTTTTTACTGTAAGTGAATTTTTCTATCACTCTTATGGTTAATAGATCTTTTTATTATCTACTCATAAACATTTTGTTGATTTGATGAATTTATAATTTTTTTATCAAACAATAAATCAATTGACCTTTATATATATATATATATATATATATATATATATATTATTGATAAGATGAATATAATTTATTAATTTTTTTTCAAACAATAAATCAATTGACTTCTTTCTCTCTCTCTCTCTCTCTCTCTATATATATATATATATATATATATATATATATATATATATATTATTAAAATCAAATTCTTTTAATTAATAGCATAATTGACATGACATATTTTAAAAGTATTTTTTAATTTAATTGAAATAAATATAAAATTATTAAATTTTTTGTTTGACCATATTAACTATAATTAATTAATTATATTAATTATTTGATTTGACAGAAATAAATTAATTGATTTTATTTTAATTTGTATTAATTTTCTTATCTTATATATTTTGATTAATAATTTTTAAAAGTGTTATAATTAATTATTTATTTGATTTGATTAAGATAGATATAAAATTATTTAATATTATATTTAACCATATTAAATATAACTACTTAATTATTTGATTTGATTGAAATAAATGAATTAATTTTTTTTAATTTGCATTAATTTTTTATGTATTTTGATTAATAATTTTTAAAGTGTTATAATTTTTACATGACATATTTATAAGATATTTTTATTTATTTAACTTATTTCATTGAGCTAAATAATTATAGTTAATTTATTATATAAATTATTTAGTTTAATTCATTCAAATATATATGTGATCTTTTAGACAGAAATAAATAAATTAGAAGTGTTATTTGTTTCACTTTAATTAGCATTTTGTGATGAAGACGCCTATAAAACGTCAATATGCATTTATTCTATTAATTAATCAATTTCTTGAGTTTAGTCTTATGGAAAAAACAATCCTAAAGCTGTTATAAATTATAATCCAATAGATTTGATGCTGCACTAGTGATTTTTTTTAATTATATTTATTTGTAAATTTAAAATCTTGATGTCATCTATTTAATTCCTCATTTTAAATGCATTTGTTTCATTTGTAGATAGAAAGAGTTACCTGGAAGTAGTTGATTGGCGTAGTGACTTAATAGTATCTAATGATTTATTATTAAGATGATTTAATTTTGTTTTATTATCAGTCAAAGATTTTTGTACCGTCATTCAATCATGCATTATTACCATTTAATATAGAAATGTTTGGCTGCGCTCTACTAATAATTATCTCAGGAGGAGAAGGATTAGTAGTGAATATGATTTGTTGATTGTACAAATGCATCGAACTTAATCTCTTGTTATATTTCTAGTTCCTTTATGTTATGTTCGTAGCTTTTTTTGAAAATTATAGGTGAGGCTATGTCATGCAAAAGGTAGAGGAGAGGTTTTGACCATGAAAAAGTTAAAAATGCTTAGCCATGGATAGATACTACAATAAAGAAGTGAAATTCGTAAATCATTTTTTACTTTCAGTTTTAAGAGGGTATCAAGTCAGTCTTAAATAGCCTGCTGGTGTATTATTTGAATTTGTTCAAGATGCCAAAGGCAGTTGCTGAGAAGCTGATATCATTACAAAGGCGGTTCCTGTGGTGTAAGGACGATGGTCGGAATGGCATGGCTCTAGTAAGATGGGAAGTGGTGCAAGCTCCTAAGAAGCTAGGTGGTTTAGGCGTTACGTTGGGGACGCTTTGATTCGGAACACTGCTTTGTTATTTAAGTGGTGGTGACGTTTTGCTAAGGAAGAGTGCCCGTTGTGGAAGAAGGTAGTGTGTTCGTGCCACAATCTGAACTCAAAATGAACTACTCTCAACTCAAATACTGTCTACTAGAGGAGGCCCATGGAAGGATATCTGCCAAGTAAATATCACGAACCAATACCTTAGGGATAAGTTGGTCACAGGCTTGTCAATGGAGGTAGGTGATGGGCAACGGACTTGGTTCTGGGAGGATGTGTGGCTTATTGGTGGAGCTCTAAAAGATCGATTTTCGAGGCTCTTCTCTATTTCAAACCAGGAGGGTTCTGTTATTGGGGCTTGTGGGTTTTGGGATGGGTTATAGTGGATTTGGAACTTCCAATGGAGGCGTGAGCTGTTCCAATAGGAATTGGAACTACTGAACCAGTTGCATGATGTTTTGAGACCTGTGAGGCTAGTACAAAACAGAGAGGATAGAGTGGTGTGGAAATATGATGGGCAAGGTGTTTTTTCAGCTAAATTGTTTGTGCAGGTATGGCAGAAAGAAATGCTACCAGAGGAGATAACCAGTTTTAGCTTTACTAGGAGTATTTGAAAAGGTTTGGTTCCACCAAGAGTGGAGCTTTTTTCTTGGTTCGTGCTGATAGGCCGAGTGAATACAAAGGAAAGGCTAAGCCGGTTTGGTATCATCACTCAGAAAGATAATGTTTGTGTGTTATGTAATAATGATGTGGAGCATGTATATCACTTGTTTCTAGGCTGTGCTTTTGCATGGCAGGTGTGGAATGCTTGGATAGCAGCTTTTGGCCGACAACGGTCTTTTCCGGGTTCGATGAAAGAGCACTTTTTGAGCTGTACAGAGGAACCGCAGAGTAAGGAAAATCAAATGCAGCGGTTGAGGTGCTTCTGTGCGATCCTTTGGAACATCTGGCGGAAAAGAAATAGGAAGATCTTTCAGAATACCAGCAAGGGCGTTGAAGAAATTATCAACATGACCTTCCTTAGCGCTAATGAGTAGAGTTGTGTGGATCCGTTTTGTTGTTGATGACTATGCCGAAGATGACTGCGGATCGGTTCATGTGACTATTTTAGCTTTTAGTCTTTAGTTTTATTTTTGGTATGCTATGTTCCTGTTTGCTCCACCTTTGTTGTGTTGAGCTTTGCTTTCAAAAAAAATATATTTTGTTGAAAGCGCTCAGTAAAGAGTGAGCGTGATCTTGTTATTAGAAGTTAAATATGTCAAAAAATGTTATACTTCATTGCAGAAAATCAAATATGTGTTTTTTTTACTGAGACTTATTTATCTTGCTTCTTTTAATAGTTATATAAATTTAATTTGAAGCAAATGTATTAAGTCAGAATGTGATTATTGGAGGTATCTTAAAATAAAAAATTTATATCATTATTCATTATTCATTTTATAGATTTTTCTACCATTTAAGACAGTAAGCAAGATGCAAAGAATTCTTATTAATATTCATTGACTAGCTTTTGCCCATTGATATAGGAAACAAGTTCAGTTGTTTCTTTGTTCTCTCCAGTTATTGTCCCAATGACTCAAAGCATTGGTCCACCCATATCTGATATTTTTGCTTCGCCAACTCTACATGCAGGCTGGTGCATGAAATTGTGATTCATATGTTATTGCATTTTGTAAAATTCATTGCTTTTTCTTTCCCTGGCAATGGCGCCAAAAACTGGTGCCAATACCATGGTTCACAACTTCGCACAACTAACCAGCAAGTGCACTGGGTCATCCAAGTAATACCTTACGTGAGTAAGGATCGATCCCACGGAGATTGTTGGTATGAAGCAAGCTGTGATTATCTTGTAAATCCCAGTCAGGTAGAGTCAAATGTAATTGGATTGGATATTTAAAAGATAAATAAAATAAAGGGATAGAAATACTTATGTAAATTAATGGTGGGAATTTCAGATAGGCGTATGGAGATGCTGTGTTCCTTCTGAATCTCTGCTTTCCTACTGCTCAAATTACAGTTTTCTTACATCATTCCTTTCCATGGCAAGCTGTATGTAGGGCATCACCGTTGTCAATGGCTACATCCTATCCTCTCAGTGAAAAAGGTCCAAATGCTCTGTCACAGCACGACTAATCATCTGTCGGTTCTCAATCAGGTTGGAATAGAATCCCTTGATTCTTTTGCGTCTGTCACTAACGCCCAACCTTCAGGAGTTTGAAGCTCGTCACAGTCATTCAATCCCGGAATCCTACTCGGAATACCACAGACAAGGTTAGACTTTTCGGATTTCCATGAATGCCGCCATCAATTCTAGCTTATACCACAAAGATTCTGATTAAGGAATCCAAGAGATATGCGCCCGGTCTAAAGTAGAACGGAAGTGGTTGTCAGTCACGCGTGTTCATAGGTGAAAATGATGATGAGTGTCACGGATCATCACATTCATCAAGTTGAAGTGCAACGAATATCTTAGAATAGGAATAAAGAGAATTGAATAGAAACAGTAGTAATTGCATTAAAACTTGAGGTACAGCAGAGCTCCACACCCTTAATCTATGGTGTGTAGAAACTCCACCGTTGAAAATACATAAGTGAAAGGTTCAGGCATGGCCGAATGGTCAGCCCCCATGATCTGAGAATTAACCGTCCCAAGATATCTAATACACTAGTAAAAAGTCCTATTTATAATAAACTAGCTACTAGGGTTTACAGAAGTAAGTAATTGATGCATAAATCCACTTTCGGGGCCCACTTGGTGTATTTTTGGGCTGAGCTTGATCTATTCACGAGCTGAGGCTTTTATTGGAGTTGAACGCCAAGTTGTAACGTGTTTTGGGTGTTCAACTCCGGGTCGTGACGTGTTTCTGGCGTTTTACTCCAGACAGCAGCATGGAACTGGCGTTGAGCGCCAGTTTACGTCGTCAATTCCCGAATAAAGTATGGACTATTATATATTGCTGGAAAGCTCTAGATGTCTACTTTCCAACGCCGTTGAGAGCGCGCCATTTGGAGTTCTGTAGCTCTAGAAAATCCATTTCGAGTGTAGGGAGGTCAGATTCCAACAGCATCAGCAGTCCTTTGTCAGCCTCCTATCAGAGTTTTGCTCAAGTCCCTCAATTTCAGCCAGAAATTACCTGAAATCACAGAAAAACACACAAACTCATAGTAAAGTCTAGAAATGTGAATTTAACATAAAAACTAATGAAAACATCCCTAAAAGTAGCTTGAACTTACTAAAAACTACCTAAAAACAATGCCAAAAAGCGTATAAATTATCCACTCATCACAGGCTTAGTATTATTACATAAACTACCTTGCTCAGATATTGGGGAGACATCTATTTATATTTTCTAAGAGAAAAATCAAAACCTTCTCTTGAGATATGTTAAATTCATCAAACATAGATTGTACTGAAAATTTTTTCTTATTTGGTGTAATATTTTAGCTAGGTCAAGATATGTACTTCTTTATAAAATTCAAGTTCTAATTTTTACTGCATATCATGCTTCTTGCTTATTGTCAAACAACTAATTTTTTTAACATCATTATTTAGGATTGTTTCCTGGCCTATTGAATTGATGAATATTATTCATCATGTGACACGCGCTTCGGAGGGAACATACATTTAACATTTTGCTGGTCATTTGACCATAACAAGGAGTATTCCGTGAGTTCCTTATTGTAATTTTTACATTTTTAGACTTTTTTTTCCTCTTTTTGAGAATTTTTTTTCTTTAACTATGTATTCTGGACCCGATTCTTAGGCTTCGAATCAAAGCAGCCACAACCTGGTTACTCGGACATAGGTCACCATCTTAGTCCAGATTGGTCTAGTAGTCATAAGTCTCTAACCAACATCTGAAATTCAAACACTTTTCTTATCTTAGTCCACAAGATAAGATAAAATAATAACAATAAACTTTATAAAGGGAGGCAGGGGCTTCCCCAAGTACACTGCACATTTCTATCCTTGACCTATACCTCTTAAATTCATTTTTATTTGAGTATCGGAGTATCTTTGCAGGTACCACTCCTGCCGCTCCAAGAGTCCGACCCCATTACCATCAAGGCCAACAGGTCTCTAATCATCCTCTTAACTGTACCAGCAAAGTCCTATACATTGGCGCCGTATATGGGGATATGTCAAATCATGGTGGCATGTCAGAAGAACTCGAGAAGCAGTCCTCAAGCTATCACCACGAGCCAGACTCACCAAACCCGACAAACCAGACTCGCGGAAGGATAACCAACGCCATGCAAGTCTGGCCAACCCTTAACAGACAGCAACCGCAAGAGAATGATCGCTAACTTGATGAGGCCAGAGGGCTGACGGCTAGGAGAAAAGGCGATCCGGATAATACATGAGCTCTACCAAAGAGTGCAAACCCTAGAAGGCTAAGTAGCTTCCAAAGAGCGCTACCACCCAGAGCACGCAAGTCAAGTGACCTCCAAGAGCCCCTTGCGTGCAAGAAACCAAGAATGAGAGATCGCCTAAGCAACGCCATAGCTGATGCCGAGATCGCAGCTTTTCCTGGGAGCCCAAGGGCGAGCACAATGACGTCAAATAGCGACACCAAAGAGACTGCAAACAGAGAAAGAATGAACACGTGATAATGGGAGCTACCCCATTCACTAAGAGAATTCTAAGAGCCAAGTTACCAAAGGGCTTTGACAAGCCGACTGACATAAAGTATGACAGCACCAAAGACCCGCAGGAACAACTAATGACCTTTGAGAACAGGATGAACCTAGAAGGAGCTGCCAATGTAGTTTGGTGTAGGGCCTTTTCGGTAACCCTAGCCAGCGCAGCAATCAAGTGATTCAACACCCTCCCAAACAGCTCAATAGCCAGTTTTGATGACGTCTCCAAGAAGTTCAGGGCACAATTCACCACTAGGATTGCAAAAGCAAAACACCTGATCAGCCTGCTCGGAGTCACACAATGACAAGACGAACCCACAAGAAAATACCTAGACTGATTCAACGACGAATATCTAACGGTCGACAGGCTTACAAACTTAGTGGCTAGTTTGTGTCTGACCAACGGGTTAACGAACGAGGACTCCCTGAAACACCTCACAACCAAGCCGGTCTGGATAATGCATGAAATCCAGAAGATAGCGAGGGATTACATAAACAACGGAGAGGTAAGTCAAGTCGTGGCAGCCAATAAACGGCACCATGGTAACACGACACCACGAAACAACCCGTCATCCAAAGATACCCCAAAAGATCATTTCAAATCCACCGTCTCCTACCGGCGCCAATAACGGAGATCTACTACCAGATAGGAGAACGGAGCATCCTCTCGAAGGCCCAACAACTGAAGGAACAAACATGCGACAACGAAATCCAGTATTACAACTATCACAAAGGATATGGACATAAGACCCAAGACTGTTTCGATCTCAAAGACGCTCTCGAATAAGCTATCTGAGATGGCAAAGTCCTCGAGTTTTCCCAAATTATTCGAGATCCTAGAAAAGTCGAACGGGAGAGATCACCCGAGCGGGAAAGGCACAATCCCAAAATGGTGAGATCGACGCATGACGAGAACCCAAAAATTGACACGACGATTGTGGTGAATGTCATCACTGGGAAGGATGCCCAGGAAAAATTCAATTCAGCACTAAAAAAGGACCTCCAGTAGCTAGCTATAAAAAACGAAAAAAAAACACCCCTCCTTTTGACAATGATCACATTTTTCCTCGACGATTTATTGAACGGCACTTCGGCGGAACATGTCTTTTTCGTCATATCCACCAGAGTCGGGACTGGTGACAAACCCCAAATTGACGGTTTATCTTGTATTGAATTTAGGGGATTTTATCACTTTTTACCCATATTTATTCAATGAAATAGCATGGTTTTGTATATTCTCCTTTAATTGTGCTTAAGAGTGAAAACATGTTTTTTTGGGTTTTAAAATAGTTAAATTTAATTCACCTTGATTCCATTAGATGCCTTGATATGTTTGTTAAGTGATTTAAGGTTTAGGAGGCAAAGATTGGATCAAGGGAATGAAGAAAGAAAGCATGAAAAGTTGGAGAACTCATGAAGAAATGAAAAAAACCGGAAAGCTGTCAAGCCGACCTCTTCGCACTTAAATGACCATAACTTGAGCTACAGAGGTCCAAATGATGCGGTTTTAGTTGGGTTAGAAAGCTAACATCCGGGGCTTCAAAACGATATAAGATTTGCCATAGTTGCCAAACGTATGGTGGCGCACACGCGCATAGTACCCGCACGCGCCGTTGCTGCCACCTAGTCCACTTAAAGCAAAACGTGGCCAGCGATTTTAGAAGCCTTGTGGGCCCAATCCAACTCATTTCTGATGCTATTTAAGCCAAGGATTGAAGAGGAATCAACTAAACTTTTAACCATTAGTTTAGTTTAGTAGTTAGAGTTAGTTTCTAGAGAGAGAAGCTCTCTCTTCTCTCTAGAATTGGGATTAGGATTAGGTTTAGTTCTTAGATCTAGATTTTAATCTTTGCTTTCTTCTACTTCTAGATCTCAATTCCTTGTAGTTACATTCATTCTTCTTCCATTCTTTTATTGCAATTTCCTTTATGTTGTTCTTGTATTTTGTTGTAGATCTAGTATTGTTCCTTCTACAGTCTTCCAATTCAATAAGAGGTAATTCATAATAAATGTGTCTTCTTTGCTTTTCTATTGTTGATCTCTTATTTTTGTAGTTGTAGATTCCTTTAATTCTTGCCTTAATAATGTTTACTTCTATTGCACTCTATGTGTTTGTTGAAATGCCTCTTCTAGATATAGTATAGATTTTTGTTCCTCTTGGCCTAGGTAGAGTAATTAGTGACACTTGAGTTATCTAATTCCTTTGTTGATTGATAATTGGAGAGATTGCTAATTGGTTTGGAGTGCACTAAAGCTAGTCTTTCCTTGGGAGTTGGCTAGGACTTGTGGCTCAAGTCAATTCATCCACTTGACTTTCCTTTCTTTAGTAAGGGTTAACTAAGTGGTAGCAATGAACAATTCTCATCACAATTGAGAAGGATAACTAGGATAGAACTTCTAATTTTCATACCTTGCCAAGAGCCTTTTATAATTGTTAGTTTACTTTCTTGCCATTTATCTTTCATGCTTCATATCAAAACCCCAAAATAACTCACAACCAATAACAAGACACTCTATTGTAATTTCTAGGGAGAACGACCCGAGGTTTCAATACTTCGGTTTATAAATTTAGGGGTTTGTTACTTGTGACAAACAATCTTTTGTATGAAAGGATTATTGTTTGGTTTAGAAACTATGCTTTACAACGAGATTTCATTTGAAAAATTCTAAACCGTCAAAAAGCCAATCATCAAAATGGCGCCGTTGCCGGGGAATTGCAATGGTGTTGTGTTATTGGTTATTGTATATATGTGAATATTGTGAATATGTTTGCTCTTTACTTCTTTGTTAGTTTTTAGTGTGTTCTCTTTATTTGTTACTAATTTTTGTTTTTGTTTTTTTTTGCCTTCTCTTACTATCATGAATTCTCATTTTGGCTATGAGTGTGATTACAACTATGTTGTAGGAAGTGAGGACTATAATGAAGAGATGTATCAAGGATGGGATAACCAAAGGTGGGAAGAGCCATATGCAAATGATCTATCTTCTTGGCAACAACCTCCACCAATCTACTATGAAGAAGAACCATTCTATGATGCATACCAATCCAATGGCTATGGTGAATCTCCTTGTGATTTTCAAGAACCACCACCATATGCCTATGAACCATGTCCTCAACATAACTCTCAACCATACTCACAAGCCTCTTTTCACCAACCACCTTCATATGACCCTAATCCATATCCATCCTACCAACAACCATATGAACCATATGAACCACACATAGAGCTACCACCATTCCAACATCAATCTTTTCAAGAGCCACCTCCTCCACATTATTACCAAGATGAACCACCTCCAATATATGAAACTTTTCAACTACAAGATGAATACTACTTTCCACCACAACCTCCCATGGAAGAATACTCATATCCATTGATCCAAGAGCCACATGATCCTAATCATATTATCCAAGAGGAACAAGAGTCAAGGGATCATCTCAAGGAAGCATTGGATCAATTTCGAGCAACCATGGAGTGTGTTGTGTAATAAGTGGAAAGAATGGAAAACATTGAACCACCACAACTCTACCATGAAGAACCACCTTCCTACTATGAACCCTTCTCCCAAAATGATGAATCCTTCCAACCACCCCAATCTCTAATGGATGAAACTCTTGGTGTTCTTGTTCAAGGGCAAGAAGAGATGAAAAGGGATGTGCAAAATTTCATGGCCGCCTTGGATGCGGTAACAAATCAATTAGCCTCCTAATGCTTGAACACTCAAAGAACTCCCACGGCTACATGTGGAGAATCAAATGAAGAACATAGCATGAAGGAGAGATTGGAAACTCCGGTGGAAAATGAGGGAAGTTGCTTTGTATTGGAACAATTAGAGGAAGCTTTAATTATTGAAGACAAGGAAGAAGTGGTAGAAGACTTAGGAGATGCGGAACCTCCATGGGAACATAGAGTTGAAGAAAACCCCTCTAAGATGATTGAAATTGATGCTAGGGAGGAAAGTGCACACCTTCCAAGGCATATTCTATATGAAGACTTGGATGGGATAGAGCAAGGATTGAGTTCCCTTGGTGATGAAGATCAAGCATCAAGTCTTAGTGGTGAAGAATCCTTTGAGCATGAAGAACCTTCTCCCGTTGGATTTGAAAGCGTTGAGGAGGTAAATTTTTCTCACCCTCCCTATTATGATTTATGATTTGAGTAAAGGAAAAGGTTTAGATAAAATTGTTAAACAAAGGATTGAGATCAAGAGATCTTGTGAAGAGGTGGAAGTCCCTAGAAATAGAAGAACGAGGGTTGGCTATGCTTTGTCAAGATCTTTGGAAGCATCTTTGCCTAGGTTGTCATCTACTCCTTCACTTGAGTGGGTAAAATTCATTTCTATTAGCTTTATTGTCCCACTTGAGTATGGCTTGCTTGAAACGGATGGTCAACTTAGGATGCTTTGTGGGATGAAGCGTAAGCGAAAGATGTTTCGTGGTTGGCGTTGCAAATCAAGGCTCATTTTGGTTGATACTTCAAGAGTTGAATACAAAGGTGGGAATAGTGCTCAAATAGATGGGTCTAGGAGGATTGTTGGGCACTTCATAGAGAATTCATCTTGTTCACCACCCGGATGGACTAATAATGATTATCAACCTCAAGATGGGTGTAGAAACAAGATATGGGATCCCGGTATACATGAGGATCAACTTTGGGAGTCCCAAGCTTGTGAAGAACTCCATCAACACTTGGCTCTATCCATGAGAAATCTTGGGGCACAATGGAGAACCAAGCATTGGTGGAAGTTCCAAGATGAGTATAAGCACAAGCCACCTTGATGAGGAGCTCCCCATAAGTCCAACTTAAGGACAATAAACAAAAGTGCTAGGTGGGAGACACCCCACCATGGTAAAATCCTTTCATTTTCTCTTTTGTACATGTTAGTAGAACTAGTTTAATTTCATGTTTAGATTAGTTGGTTGAGTTTAATTAGTATTTTAACATGTTAAATAAGGTTTTAGGGTGTTTTAGTAGTAGCCTGGAGGTTTGGAATGTTTGGATTGGTGCAAAAACATAGCAAAAATTTTTGAAAAACAGAACACCATCCACGCGTGCGCGCACATAACGCGTACGCGCACCCGAGCATTTTTTGACCATCCATGCGGACGCGCACTGTACGCGTACGCGTGGATGAAAAATTTCACCTCCAGCCAAAAAACCCGAGAGTTAGGCCTGCGCTGTGCGAACATTGGGCCTAAGGCACAAGTCTATGCACGCGTGCGCGCACTTGGCGCGTACGCGCACATGATCTTAAATTGGCAATGCGCGCGCACGCACACTGTGCGCGCGCGCGTCGATTGCACGATCCACACTCCTTGTACTTTTACCCGAGAGTTGTGCCGGACTTGGGCCGACATTGTGCCTCCGGCCTAACTCGATGCACGCGTGCGCGCACTTGGCGCGTACGCGTCCTTCGACCAATATACCCATCGACGCATAAACGTGCATGACGCGCACGCGTCGGTAAAAAAAAAAAAGAGTTTTTTTTCTCATCTTCCATTTTCTTTTGTTCACTACATTTGCATATTCTACTCTTCCCATTTTCATTTAGTTTTTGTAGCATGTTTTCGTTTTTTTTTAGTCATTTTAATAATGGTGCTGCCTCTTCCTACTCAATTGTTGAGGATTCCTTGCATTATTTTGGTGCCTCTTGATATGCCATTTTCTCTTATTGTTTCCTCCTCTACATGTTGTAGCTACCATGTAGTAGCGAACCATACCTTTATTTGGCATTAGCCCCCGCCTATGTTCTATTTGCTTCGATATCTTTGTTATAGGCCTAATATTCCTTTCCTTTTCTGTCCTTTTAGGTTGGCCACCAAGGAGGGAGAAAGGAAAAGCTTTCAAAGGGGGCAACAAACAAGTCATCTGCACAACCTTTTGAAGGAGCTCATCAATTGTAGCAACCCGTCCACCTTGCTCTTCTTTGCATGCACCGAGGACAGTGCAATCTTCAAGTGTGGGGAGGTCGTTCGACCGATCTCCATGGGTAACAATTTCCTTTTCAACACCAATTCTTAGTTTTCTTTGTTAGATTAGTTATTGCATTGCATGATAGGTTGCATGTTAGTTAGAATTTGTACATATTTTACTACCTTCTTCTTATTAGGACTACTTGGTTAGAGTGATGATTTCTTTTCCAAGAAACTGTTTTAGGGCACCCTACCAATTTGAAAAATTTTTGTTGAACTTGCTTGAAAGAATGTATTTTGGAACATGGTTTTTGAGCTAAGAACACAAGCTTGCAAGATTCGAGCCTAATGGTGTGGTTACATCTTATAACCACTTATTTTTCCTTCTTGTGTGCATTATTCTCTTTCTATGATTGTAATCTTTGATTTGTTTGATTCTTTATGTCCATTATTTTGTGTATTCATGCATTTATATGATTGAGGCCATCATTTCGTTAGCTCACTTACCCAAATGGCCTTACCTTTTTTTCTTCCTTTGTTAGCCAAATTTGAGCCTACGCTTAACCCACTTGTTCTTTAATTTAGCACATTACAAGCCTTAAAGCGAAAAAACGATAAATGTCCTTAATTTGGATCTTTGATTGGCTTAGGCTAGTGTGTGTGAGTATCACTCAAGTGTGGGAACTTTGGGACATTGGTTGGGATAAAAAGGGTGTTTGTGTTTTGTATTTTTATATTGGAGAATTAGTACATACTCAGGTATTGATTAAATGTATAGACCTTATGCATTGATGTTCTTGTGTGTAGTTTGAAAGAAAAAGAAAAAAATGAAAAGAAAAAAAGAAATAAAAGTGAAAAAGAAAAAAAAAGAAAAGAAAAGAAAAAATGTATATAGAAAAAGAAAGAAAAAAAAAGAAGAGCAATAAAGGGGACAAAATGCCCCAAAGTGAAGCTCAATAAGAATCAATGCATAAGTGTTGTGAAATGAAAAGAAAATGCATGAGTATGCGAAAAAGTGAGGAATGGGTAGTTAGATTAGTACTTAATTGTATTAGGTCATTATATAGGTTATGTGGGAAAGTCTAGGTTAATCAAAGATTCAAACCCTAGTCCACTAGCCATATATGACTGATGAGCGGATAATTTATACGCTTTTTGGCATAGTTTTTACATAGTTTTTAGTAAGTTTAAGCTACTTTTAGGGATGTTTTCATTAGTTTTTATGTTAAATTCACATTTCTGGACTTTACTATGAGTTTGTGTGTTTTTCTGTGATTTCAGATAAATTCTGACTGAAATTGAGGGATTTGAGCAAAACTCTGAAAAAGGCTGACAAAAGGACTGCTGATGCTGTTGGATTCTGACCTCCCTGCACTCGAAATGGATTTTCTGGAGCTACAGAACTCCAAATGGCGCGCTCTCAACGGCGTTGGAAAGTAGACATCCAGGGCTTTCCAGCAATATATAATAGTCCATGCTTTACTCGAAGATTGACGACGTAACTTGGCGTTAAACGCCAAGTTCATGCTGCTGTCTGGAGTTAAACGCCAGAAAAACGTCATGATCCGGAGTTGAACGCCCAAAACACGTCATAACTCAAAGTTCAACGCCAAGAAATGCCTTAGCTCGTGGATTGATCAAGCTCGGCCCAAGCACACACCAAGTGGGCTCCGGAAGTGAATTTATGCATCAATTACTTACTCATGTAAACCCTAGTAGCTAGTCTAGTATATAGGACACTTATCTATTGTATTAGACATCTTTGGTCTCAGTTTTGTTTTATCCTTCATCTTAGGAGATCATTGATCACGTTTTGGGGGCTGGCCATTCGGCCATGCCTGGACCTTTTGCTTATGTATTTTCAACGGTGGAGTTTCTGCACACCATAGATTAAGGGTGTGGAGCTCTGCTGTACCTCAAAGATTAATGAAGTTCTATTTTCTTTTATTCAATTCTCTATCTTATTCTTATTCCAAGATATTCATTCGTACCCAAGAACATGATGAATGTGATGAGTTAGATAACCCTCATCACTATTCTCACTGATGAACGCGCGTGATTGACAACCACCTTCGTTCTACATGCAACAAGGCTTGAATGTGTATCTCTTAGATTCCCCAACAGAATCTTCGTGGTATAAGCTAGATAGATGGCGGCATTTATCTGGATCCGGAAAGTCCAACCTTGTCTGTGGTGTTCCGAGTAGGATCCTGGGAATCCGGAAAGTCTCACCTTGTTTGTGGTATTCCGAGTAGGATTCCGTTCATGAATGACTGTGAAGTGCTTCAAACCTGTAACTTGCTGGGCGTTAGTGACAGACGCAAAAGAGGGATTCTATTCCAGTAGGGGAGGGAACCAACCGGTGATTGGCCGTACTGTGACAGAGTGCGTGAGCATTAGCTTTCACTGCGAGGATGGGATGTAGCTATCAACCATGGGTGATGCCTCCAGACTGGTTAGCTGTGCGAGTGACAGCCGCATAGGATATTTCTCCGTGAGGATTGAAAGTAGCCACAGCTGATGGTGAACCCCTATACAAAGCTTGCCATGGAAAGGAGTAAGAAGGATTGAGTAGAAGCAGTGGGAGAGCAGGCGTCCGAGAGCTCTACAGCATCTCCATTCCGCTTATCTGAAATTCCTACCAATGAATCTACATAAGTATTCTATCCTTTTTATTATTCCTTTTTATTTATTATTTAATCTAATTAAGTATCATGTTTAATCCGCCTAACTGAGATTTACAAGGTGACCATAGCTTGCTTCATACCAACAATCTCTATGGATTCGACCCTTACTCACGTAAGGTTATTACTTGGACGACCCAGTACACTTGCTGGTTAGTTGAACGGAGTTGTGAAGAAAATAAACAGTGCCATAAGAGTATACATCCTTTATAAACAAATAACAAGTGATCACAATTTCGTCCACCAAGTTTTTGGTGCCGTTGCCGGGGATTGTTCGAGTATGGACAAACTGACGGTTCATCTTGTTGCTCAGATTAGGTAATTTTCTTTTCAAAAATCTTTTTCAAAATTTTTCTTTTTATTTTTCGTGTTTTTAAACTTTATTTTCGAAAAATAATAATAAAAATCCAAAAAAAATTAGAAAATCATAAAAATCAAAAATATTTTATGTTTCTTGTTTGAATCTTGTGTTAATTTTTAAGTTTGGTGTCAATTGCATGCTTTTAAAAATTTTTTGCATTTTTCGAAAATTTCATGCATTCATAGTGTTCTTCATGATCTTCAAGTTGTTCTTGATAAGTCCTCTTGTTTGATCTTGATGATTTCTTGTTTTGTGTTGTTTGTTGTTTTTCTTGTGCATTTTTGCATTCATATTTTCCATGCATTAAAAATTTCTAAGTTTGGTGTCTTGCATGTTTTCTTTGCATCAAAAATTTTTCAAAAATATGTTCTTGATGTTCATCATGATCTTCAAAGTGTTCTTGGTGTTCATCTTGAAATTCATAGCATTCTTGCATGCATCTTGTGTCTTGATCCAAAATTTTCATGTTTTGGGTCATTTTTGTGTTTGTCCTTAAAAAAATTTAAAAATCAAAAATATCTTTTCCTTATTTCCCTCCAAAATTTCGAAATTTTGGGTTGACTTGGTCAAAAATTTTCAAAATTAGTTGTTTCTTACAAGTCAAGTCAAAATTTCAATTTTAAAAATCTTATCTTTTCAAAATCTTTTTCAAAAATCATATCTTTTTCATTTTTTTTATTATTTTCGAAAATTTTAAAAATTATTTTTCAAAATATTTTCAAAATCTTTTTCTTATCTTTACATCTAATTTTTCGAAAATTAACTAATAATTAATGTGATTGGTTCAAAAATTTGAAGTTGTTACTTTCTTGTTAAGAAAGGTTCAATCTTTAAATTCTAGAATCTTATCTTGTAGTTTCTTGTTAGTAAAGTAAATAATTTCAAAATTTTTGAATTAAATCTTTTTATCTTTTATTTTATCTTTTTCAAAAATTTTATCTTTTTTTCAAAATTTGATTTCAAAATATCTTATCTAACCTCTTATCTTCTTATCTTTTTCAATTTTTATTTTAAATCTTTTTCAATCAACTAACTAACTTTTTGTTTGTTTCTTATCTTTTTCAAAACCACCTAACTACTTTTCCCTCTCTAATTTTCGAAAATTCTCCCTCTCTTTTTCAAAATTCTTTTTATTTTAAATTTTAACTTTAATTATATTTTATCTTTAATTTTCGAAAATCACTAACTCTTTTTCAAAAAAATTATTTTCGAAAATTCCTTTCTCTTTTCTTCTTCTATTTAATTATTTAATTACTAACACTTCTCTTCACCTCTCTTCATCTAAAATCCGAACCTCCTTCTTCATTCTTCTACCCCTTTCTTCTTCTACTAACATAAAGGAATCTCTATACTGTGACATAGAGGCTTCCTTTTCTTTTCTTATTTTCTTCTCTTTCATATGAGCAGGAACAAGGATAAAGGCACTCTTGTTGAAATTGATCCAGAACCTGAAAGGACTCTGAAGAGAAAATTAAGAGAAGCTAAAATACAACAATCCAGAAGCAACCTTTTAGAAAATTTCGAACAAGAGAAAGAGATGGCAGAAGAAAATAATAATAATAATGCAAGGAGAATGCTTGGTGACTTCACAAAACCAACGTCCAATTTGATGGAAGAAGCATCTCCATTCCTGCCATTGGAGCCAATAACTTTGAGCTTAAGCCTCAACTAGTTGCTTTAATGCAACAAAACTGCAAGTTTTATGGACTTCCATCTGAAGATCCTTACCAGTTTTTAACTGAGTTCTTGCAGATCTGTGACACTGTAAAGACAAATGGAGTTAATCCTGAAGTCTACAGACTCTTGCTTTTCCCTTTTGCTGTAAGAGACAGAGCTAGAGTATGGTTGGATTCACAACCCAAGGATAGCCTGGACTCATGGGATAAGCTTGTCACTGCATTCTTAGATAAATTCTTTCCTCCTCAAAAGTTGAGCAAGCTGAGAGTGGATGTTCAAACCTTCAAACAAAAAGATGGTGAATCCCTCTATGAAGCTTGGGAAAGATACAAGCAGCTGACAAAGAGATGTCCATCTGACATGTTTTCAGAATGGACCATATTAGATATATTCTATTATGGTCTCTCTGAGTTTTCGAAAATGTCACTGGACCATTCTGCAGGTGGATCTATTCACCTGAAGAAAATGCCTGAAGAGGCTCAAGAACTCATTGACATGGTTGCAAACAACCAGTTTATGTACACCTCTGAGAGGAATTCCGTGAATAATGGGATACCTCAGAAGAAAGGAGTTCTTGAAATTGATGCTCTGAATGTCATATTGGCTCAGAACAAAGTGTTGACTCAACAGGTCAACATGATCTCTCAAAATCTGAATGGATTGCAACATGCATCCACAGTACTAGAGAGGCAGCTTCTGAAGAAGCTTATAATCCTGAGAACCCTGCCATGGCAGAGGTTAATTACTTAGGTGAACCTTATGGAAACACCTATAACTCATCATGGAGAAATCATCCAAATTTCTCCTGGAAGGATCAACAAAAACCTCAACAAGGTTTTAACAATGGTGGACGTAATAGGCTGAATAATAGTAAGCCATATCCATCATCTTCTCAGCAACAGACAGAGAACTCTGAACAAAACAATTCTAATTTAGCCAATATAGTCTCTGATCTGTCAAAGGCCACTTTTAGTTTCATGAATGAAACAAGATCCTCCATTAGAAATCTGGAGGCACAAGTGGGCCAGCTGAGTAAGAAAGTCATTGACACTCCTCCCAGTACTCTCCCAAGTAATACAGAAGAAAATCCAAAAGGAGAGTGCAAGGCCATTGATTTAATCAAAGTGGCCGAATGCACCAAGGAGGAGGAGGACGAAAATCCCAGTGAGGAAGACCTCCTGGGACATTCCTCAAGCAAGAAGGAGTTTCCTATTAAGGATCCTGAGGAATATGAGGCTCATCTAGAGACCATAGAGATTCCTTTAAATCTCCTTCTGCCATTCATGAGCTCTGAAAAATATTCATCCTCTGAAGAGAATGAAGATGTGACTGGAGAGCAAGTTGCTCAATACTTAGGAGCTATCATGAAGCTGAATGCCAAGCTGTTTGGTAATGAGACTTGGGAAAGTGAACCTCCCTTGCTCATTAGTGAACTAGATACTTGGATTCAGAAAACTCTACCTCAAAAGAAACAAGATCCTGGCAAGTTCTTAATACCTTGCACCATTGGCACCATGAGCTTTGAAAAAGCTCTATGTGATCTTGGGTCAGGGATAAATCTTATGCCACTCGCTGTAATGGAGAAGCTGGAGATCATTGAGGTACAACCTGCCTTGTTCTCATTACAATTGGCAGACAAGTCAATGAGACAAGCTTATGGAATAGTGGAGGACGTGCTAGTAAGGGTTGAAGGCCTTTACATCCCCACTAATTTCATAATCCTAGACACTAGGAAGGAAGATGATGAATGCATCATCCTAGGAAGACCTTTCCTAGCCACAGCAGGAGCTGTGATAGATGTCAACAGAGGTGAGTTAGTCCTTCAATTGAATGGGGACTACCTTGTGTTTCAGGCACATGGCCATCCCTCTGTGACAAAAGAGAGTAAGCATGAAGAGCTTCTCTCAGTTCAGAGTCAAGAAGAGCCCACACAGTCAAACTCTAAGTTTGGTGTTGTGAAGCCACAACCAAACTCTAAGTTTGGTGTCCAAACCCCATATCCAAACTCTAAATTTGGTGTTGGGAATACCACACTTAAGTTGACCTGATCACCTAGTGGCTCCATGAGAGCCACTGTCAAGCTATTGACATTAAAGAAGCGCTTGTTGGGAGGCAACCCAATTTTATTTATCTAATTCTATTTTATTTTGTTTCTTTGTTATTTTTGTGTTTAATTAGGTACATGATCATGAGGAGTCACGAAAAAAATCAAAAAAATTAAAAACAGAGTCAAAAACAGAAGAAAAAATTTTTTTCACCCTGGAGGACGCACGGGCTAGCGTTCAACGCCCAGAAGGTGCATCTGGCCGGCGTTCAACGCCAGAACAGAGCACCATTCTGGCGCTGAACGCCCAAAACAAGCTACATCCTGGCGTTTAACGCCAGGATGCGCACACAGAGGACAATCTGGCGCTGAACGCCAGAAACAAGCTTGAAACTGGCGTTCAACGCCAGAAACAAGCATCACATGGGCGTTTAACGCCCAGAACATGCACCAATGGGCGTTTGAACACCAGAATGATGCATGAAGGCATTTTACATGCCTATTTGGTGCAAGGATGGAATTCCTTGACACCTCAGGATCTGTGGACCCCCACAAGATCACCTCAAGGATCTGTGAACCTCACAGGATCCCCACATACCTCGCCCTATCTCTCTATATTCATGGTCATCCCTTCTGTTTTTCATTCACCACTCACCCTTTCCCATAAACCCCACTCACCTTCAAAATTCAAAATTCTTTCCCACCCAATCCCACCCATATAGCCAAATCCATCTCCCCTCACTCTCCTCCATTTTCTTCTTCTACTTTTCTTTTCTTTCTTGCTCGAGGGCGAGCAATATTTTAAGTTTGGTGTGGTAAAAGCATAGCTTTTTTGCTTTTCCATTACCATTAATGGCACCTAAAGCCAGAAAAACCTCAAAGGGAAGACAAAAAGCTTCCACCTCTGAGTCTTGGGAGATGGAATAACTCATGTAAGCTGGAATAGCTCAGTTGGTTAGAACATGTGGCTGCAAATTAAGAGATCCCTGAGATACCTCAGGGGATAAGTTATCCTCCACACAAATATTGGAAGCAACTAAGGGTGGAACATCATGAGCACTCCATCATTCTCCAAGAAATAAGAGAAAAGCAAAAAGCAATGAGGGAGGAGCAACAAAGGCAAGGAAGAGACATAAAGGAGCTCAAAAAGCACCATTGGACTTTCAAAAAGGCGCCACCTTCACTCAGGTGGATTCATTCCTTGTTCTTTAATTCTTTCTGTTTTCGGTTTTTTAAATATTATGTTTATCTATGTTTGGTGTCTTATTTCATGATCATTAGTGTGTAACCATGCCTTAAAGCTATGAATAAATTCCATTAATCCTTCACCTCTCTTAAAAGAAAAATGTTTTAATTCAAAAGAACAAGAAGTACATAATTTTCGAAATTATTAGTAAATTTAATTTAATTATATTGATGTGGTGACAATGATTTTGTTTTCTGAATGAATGATTGAACAGTGCATATGTCTTTGGATCTTGTTGTTTATGAATGTTAAAATTGTTGGCTCTTGAAAGAATGATGAACAAAGAGAAATGTTATTGATGATCTGAAAATCATGAAATTGATTCTTGAAGCAAGAAAAAGCAGTGAAAAAGAAGTAGCATTCGAAAAAAAAATGGAGCTAAAAAGAGTATAGAAAAAGAAGGAGCAGTAGAAAAAGCCAATAGCCCTTAAAACCAAAAGGCAAGGGTAGCAAGGATCCAAGGCTTTGAGCATCAATGGATAGGAGGGCCCAAGGAAATTAAATCCAGGCCTAAGCGGCTAAATCAAGCTGTCCCTAACCATGTGCTTGTGTCATGAAGGTCCAAGTGAAAAGCTTGAGACTGAGTGGTTAAAGTCGTGATCTAAAGCAAAGAGTGTGCTTAAGAGCTCTGGACACCACTAACTGGGACTTTAGCAAAGCTAAGTCACAATCTGAAAAGGTTCACCCAGTTATGTGTCTGTGGCATTTGTGTATCCGGTGGTAATACTGGAAGACAAAGTGCTTAGGGCCACAGCCAAGACTCATAAGTAGCTGTGTTCAAGAATCAACATGCTTAACTAGGAAAGTCAATAACACTATCCGAAATTCTAAGTTCCTAAGAGAAGCCAATCATTCATAACTTCAAAGGAAAAAGTGAGATGCCAAAACTGTTCAGAAGCAAAAAGCTACAAGTCCCGCTCATGTAATTAAATTAATATTCATTGATATTTTGGACTTTATAGTATATTCTCTCTTTTATCCTATTTGATTTTCAGTTGCTTGGGGACAAGCAACAATTTAAGTTTGGTGTTGTGATGAGCGGATAATTTATACGCTTTTTGGCATAGTTTTACATAGTTTTTAGTAAGTTTAAGCTACTTTTAGGGATGTTTTCATTAGTTTTTATGTTAAATTCACATTTCTGGACTTACTATGAGTTTGTGTGTTTTTCTGTGATTTCAGATAAATTCTGACTGAAATTGAGGGATTTGAGCAAAACTCTGAAAAAGGCTGACAAAAGGACTGCTGATGCTGTTGGATTCTGACCTCCCTGCACTCGAAATGGATTTTCTGGAGCTACAGAACTCCAAATGGCGCGCTCTCAACGGCGTTGGAAAGTAGACATCCAGGGCTTTCCAGCAATATATAATAGTCCATGCTTTACTCGAAGATTGACGACGTAACTTGGCGTTAAACGCCAAGTTCATGCTGCTGTCTGGAGTTAAACGCCAGAAAAACGTCATGATCCGGAGTTGAACGCCCAAAACACGTCATAACTCAAAGTTCAACGCCAAGAAATGCCTTAGCTCGTGGATTGATCAAGCTCGGCCCAAGCACACACCAAGTGGGCTCCGGAAGTGGATTTATGCATCAATTACTTACTCATGTAAACCCTAGTAGCTAGTCTAGTATATATAGGACACTTATCTATTGTATTAGACATCTTTGGTCTCAGTTTTGTTTTATCCTTCATCTTAGGAGATCATTGATCACGTTTTGGGGGCTGGCCATTCGGCCATGCCTGGACCTTTTGCTTATGTATTTTCAACGGTGGAGTTTCTGCACACCATAGATTAAGGGTGTGGAGCTCTGCTGTACCTCAAAGATTAATGAAGTTCTATTTTCTTTTATTCAATTCTCTATCTTATTCTTATTCCAAGATATTCATTCGTACCCAAGAACATGATGAATGTGATGAGTTAGATAACCCTCATCACTATTCTCACTGATGAACGCGCGTGATTGACAACCACCTTCGTTCTACATGCAACAAGGCTTGAATGTGTATCTCTTAGATTCCCCAACAGAATCTTCGTGGTATAAGCTAGATAGATGGCGGCATTTATCTGGATCCGGAAAGTCCAACGTTGTCTGTGGTGTCCGAGTAGGATCCTGGAATCCGGAAAGTCTCACCTTGTCTGTGGTATTCCGAGTAGGATTCCGTTCATGAATGACTGTGAAGTGCTTCAAACCTGTAACCTGCTGGGCGTTAGTGACAGACGCAAAAGAGGGATTCTATTCCAGTAGGGAGGGAACCAACCGGTGATTGGCCGTACTGTGACAGAGTGCGTGAGCATTAGCTTTCACTGCGAGGATGGGATGTAGCTATCAACCATGGGTGATGCCTCCAGACTGGTTAGCTGTGCGAGTGACAGCCGCATAGGATATTTCCCCGTGAGGATTGAAAGTAGCCACAGCTGATGGTGAACCCCTATACAAAGCTTGCCATGGAAAGGAGTAAGAAGGATTGAGTAGAAGCAGTGGGAGAGCAGGCGTCCGAGAGCTCTACAGCATCTCCATTCCGCTTATCTGAAATTCCTACCAATGAATCTACATAAGTATTCTATCCTTTTTATTATTCCTTTTTATTTATTATTAATCTAATAAGTATCATGTTTAATCCGCCTAACTGAGATTTACAAGGTGACCATAGCTTGCTTCATACCAACAATCTCTGTGGATTCGACCCTTACTCACGTAAGGTTATTACTTGGACGACCCAGTACACTTGCTGGTTAGTTGAACGGAGTTGTGAAGAAAATAAACAGTGCCATAAGAGTATACATCCTTTATAAACAAATAACAAGTGATCACAATTTCGTCCACCAAGTTTTTGGTCCGTTGCCGGGGATTGTTCGAGTATGGACAAACTGACGGTTCATCTTGTTGCTCAGATTAGGTAATTTCTTTTCAAAAATCTTTTTCAAAATTTTTCTTTTATTTTTCGTGTTTTTAAACTTTATTTTCGAAAAATAATAATAAAAAATCCAAAAAAAATTAGAAAATCATAAAAATCAAAAATATTTTATGTTTCTTGTTTGAATCTTGTGTTAATTTTAAGTTTGGTGTCAATTGCATGCTTTTAAAAATTTTTTGCATTTTTCGAAAATTTCATGCATTCATAGTGTTCTTCATGATCTTCAAGTTGTTCTTGATAAGTCCTCTTGTTTGATCTTGATGATTTCTTGTTTTGTGTTGTTTGTTGTTTTTCTTGTGCATTTTTGCATTCATATTTTCCATGCATTAAAAATTTCTAAGTTTGGTGTCTTGCATGTTTTCTTTGCATCAAAAATTTTTCAAAAATATGTTCTTGATGTTCATCATGATCTTCAAAGTGTTCTTGGTGTTCATCTTGAAATTCATAGCATTCTTGCATGCATCTTGTGTCTTGATCCAAAATTTTCATGTTTTGGGTCATTTTGTGTTTGTCCTTAAAAAAATTTAAAAATCAAAAATATCTTTCCTTATTTCCCTCCAAATTTCGAAATTTTGGGTTGACTTGGTCAAAAATTTTCAAAATTAGTTGTTTCTTACAAGTCAAGTCAAAATTCAATTTTAAAAATCTTATCTTTTCAAAATCTTTTTCAAAAATCATATCTTTTCATTTTTTTTATTATTTTCGAAAATTTTAAAAATTATTTTTCAAAATATTTTCAAAATCTTTTTCTTATCTTTACATCTAATTTTTCGAAATTAACTAATAATTAATGTGATTGGTTTCAAAAATTTGAAGTTGTTACTTTCTTGTTAAGAAAGGTTCAATCTTTAAATTCTAGAATCTTATCTTGTAGTTTCTTGTTAGTAAAGTAAATAATTTCAAAATTTTTGAATTAAATCTTTTTATCTTTTATTTTATCTTTTTCAAAAATTTTATCTTTTTTCAAAATTTGATTCAAAATATCTTATCTAACCTCTTATCTTCTTATCTTTTTCAATTTTATTTTAAATCTTTTTCAATCAACTAACTAACTTTTCTTGTTTCTTATCTTTTTCAAAACCACCTAACTACTTTTCCTCTCTAATTTTCGAAAATTCTCCCTCTCTTTTTCAAAATTCTTTTTATTTTAAATTTTAACTTTAATTATATTTTATCTTTAATTTTCGAAAATCACTAACTCTTTTCAAAAAAATTATTTTCGAAAATTCCTTTCTTTTCTTCTTCTATTTAATTATTTAATTACTAACACTTCTCTTCACCTCTCTTCATCTAAAATCCGAACCTCCTTCTTCATTCTTCTACCCCTTTCTTCTTCTACTAACATAAAGGAATCTCTATACTGTGACATAGAGGCTTCCTTTTCTTTTCTTGTTTTCTTCTCTTTCATATGAGCAGGAACAAGGATAAAGGCACTCTTGTTGAAATTGATCCAGAACCTGAAAGGACTCTGAAGAGAAAATTAAGAGAAGCTAAAATACAACAATCCAGAAGCAACCTTTTAGAAAATTTCGAACAAGAGAAAGAGATGGCAGAAGAAAATAATAATAATAATGCAGGAGAATGCTTGGTGACTTCACAAAACCAACGTCCAAATTTGATGGAAGAAGCATCTCCATTCCTGCCATTGGAGCCAATAACTTTGAGCTTAAGCCTCAACTAGTTGCTTTAATGCAACAAAACTGCAAGTTTTATGGACTTCCATCTGAAGATCCTTACCAGTTTTTAACTGAGTTCTTGCAGATCTGTGACACTGTAAAGACAAATGGAGTTAATCCTGAAGTCTACAGACTCTTGCTTTTCCCTTTTGCTGTAAGAGACAGAGCTAGAGTATGGTTGGATTCACAACCCAAGGATAGCCTGGACTCATGGGATAAGCTTGTCACTGCATTCTTAGATAAATTCTTTCCTCCTCAAAAGCTGAGCAAGCTGAGAGTGGATGTTCAAACCTTCAAACAAAAAGATGGTGAATCCCTCTATGAAGCTTGGGAAAGATACAAGCAGCTGCAAAGAGATGTCCATCTGACATGTTTTCAGAATGGACCATATTAGATATATTCTATTATGGTCTCTCTGAGTTTTCGAAAATGTCACTGGACCATTCTGCAGGTGGATCTATTCACTGAAGAAAATGCCTGAAGAGGCTCAAGAACTCATTGACATGGTTGCAAACAACCAGTTATTACACCTCTGAGAGGAATTCCGTGAATAATGGGATACCTCAGAAGAAAGGAGTTCTTGAAATTGATGCTCTGAATGCCATATTGGCTCAGAACAAAGTGTTGACTCAACAGGTCAACATGATCTCTCAAAATCTGAATGGATTGCACATGCATCCAACAGTACTAGAGAGGCAGCTTCTGAAGAAGCTTATAATCCTGAGAACCCTGCCATGGCAGAGGTTAATACTTAGGTGAACCTTATGGAAACACCTATAACTCATCATGGAGAAATCATCCAAATTTCTCCTGGAAGGATCAACAAAAACCTCAACAAGGTTTTAACAATGGTGGACGTAATAGGCTGAATAATAGTAAGCCATATCCATCATCTTCTCAGCACAGACAGATAACTCTGAACAAAACAATTCTAATTTAGCCATATAGTCTCTGATCTGTCAAAGGCCACTTTTAGTTTCATGAATGAAACAGATCCTCCATTAGAAATCTGGAGGCACAAGTGGGCCAGCTGAGTAAGAAGTCATTGACACTCCTCCCAGTACTCTCCCAAGTAATACAGAAGAAAATCCAAAAGGAGTGCAAGGCCATTGATTTAATCAAAGTGGCCGAATGCACCAAGGAGGAGGAGGACGAAATCCCAGTGAGAAGACCTCCTGGGACATTCCTCAAGCAAGAAGGAGTTTCCTATTAAGGATCCTGAGGAATATGAGGCTCATCTAGAGACCATAGAGATTCCTTTAAATCTCCTTCTGCCATTCATGAGCTCTGAAGAATATCATCCTCTGAAGAGATGAAGATGTGACTGGAGAGCAAGTTGCTCAATACTTAGGAGCTATCATGAAGCTGAATGCCAGCTGTTTGGTAATGAGACTTGGAAAGTGAACCTCCCTTGCTCATTAGTGAACTAGATACTTGGATTCAGAAAACTCTACCTCAAAAGAAACAAGATCCTGGCAAGTTCTTAATACCTTGCACCATTGGCACCATGAGCTTTGAAAAAGCTCTATGTGATCTTGGGTCAGGGATAAATCTTATGCCACTCGCTGTAATGGAGAAGCTGGAGATCATTGAGGTAACCTGCCTTGTTCTCATTACAATTGGCAGACAAGTCAATGAGACAAGCTTATGGAATAGTGGAGGACGTGCTAGTAAGGGTTGAAGGCCTTTACATCCCCACTGATTTCATATCCTAGACACTAGGAAGGAAGATATGAATGCATCATCCTAGGAAGACCTTTCCTAGCCACAGCAGGAGCTGTGATAGATGTCAACAGAGGTGAGTTAGTCCTTCAATTGAATGGGGACTACCTTGTGTTTCAGGCACATGGCCATCCCTCTGTGACAAAAGAGAGTAAGCATGAAGAGCTTCTCTCAGTTCAGAGTCAAGAAGAGCCCACACAGTCAAACTCTAAGTTGGTGTTGTGAAGCCACAACCAAACTCTAAGTTTGGTATCCAAACCCCATATCCAAACTCTAAATTTGGTGTTGGAATACCACACTTAAGTTGACCTGATCACCTAGTGGCTCCATGAGAGCCTGTCAAGCTATTGACATTAAAGAAGCGCTTGTTGGGAGGCAACCCCAATTTTATTTATCTAATTCTATTTTATTTTGTTTCTTTGTTATTTTTGTGTTTAATTAGGTACATGATCATGAG